>NW_026894713.1:0-88759 GCF_032452875.1 Bos javanicus | reverse complement strand
CTGATCATGCACTGATCACGTGACTGATCATGCACTGATCACGTCTATATCATGCACTGATCACATGACTGATCATGCACTGATCACGTGGCTGATCATGCACTGATCACGTGACTGATCATGCACTGATCACGTGGCTGATCACACACCTGATCACGTGACATATCATGCACTGATCACGTGGCACTCATGCACTGATCACGTGGCTGATCATACTCTGCTCACGTAACTCATGCACACATCACGTGGCTATCATGCACTGCTCACGTGCACGTCATGGAATGATCACGTAGCAACCATATACTGGTCACGTGACTGATCATGCAAAGATCGTAAATGATCATGCACTGATCACGTGACTGATCATGCACTGATCACGTGACTGATCATGCACTGATCACGTGGCTATCATGCACTGATCACGTGGCTGATCATGCAATGATCACTGAAAGCAACCATGTACTGGTCACGTGACTGATCATGCACTGATCACGTAATTGATCATGCACTGATCACGTGGCTGATCATGCACTGATCACGTGGCTGATCACACATGATCACGTGACTGATCATGCACTGATCCCGGCTATCATGCACTGATCACGTGGCTGTCATGCACTGATCACGTGGATATCATGCACTGATCACGTGGCTGATCACACATGTATCACATGACTGATCATGCACTGATCACGTGGCATCATGCACTGATCACGTGGCTATCATGCACTGATCACGTGGCTGATCATGCAATGATCACGTAGCTACCATGCACTGGTCACGACTGATCATGCACTGATCACGACTGATCATGCACTGATCACGTGGCTGATCATGCACTGATCACGTGGCTGATCATACATGATCACATGACTGATCATGCACTGATCACGTGACTGATCATGCACTGATCACGTGGCTATCATGCACTGATCACGTGGCTGATCATACACTGATCACGTGCCTGATCATGCACTGATCATCGCATGATCATGCACTGATCACGTCTGATCATGCACTGACACATGGTCATGCACTGCTCACGTATGACGTCATGCCATGATCACGCAGCTACATGTACTGGTCACATGACTGATTGCACTGATCACGTGACTGATCATGCACTGATCACGTGGCTATCATGCACTGATCACGTGGCTGATCATGCAATGATCATGTAGCTACCATGCACTGATCACGTGACTGATCATACACTGATCAGGTGACTGATCATGCACTGATCACGTGGCTATCATGCACTGATCACGTGGACTGATCATGCACTGATCACGTCTATATCATGCACTGATCACATGACTGATCATGCACTGATCACGTGGCTGATCATGCACTGATCACGTGACTGATCATGCACTGATCACGTGGCTGATCACACACTGATCACGTGACATATCATGCACTGATCACGTGGCATCATGCACTGATCACTGATCATACACTGATCATGTAATCATGCACTGATCACGTGGCTATCATGCACTGATCACGTGGCTGATCATGCACTGATCACGTGGCTACCATATACTGGTCACGTGACTGATCATGCACTGATCACGCAGTGATCATGCACTGATCACGTGACTGATCATGCACTGATCACGTGACTGATCATGCACTGATCACGTGGCTATCATGCACTGATCACGTGGCTGATCATGCAACGATCACGTAGTGACCATGCACTGGTCACGTGACTGATCATGCACTGATCATGAATTGATCATGCACTGATCACGTGGTCATCATGCACTGATCACGTGGCTGATCACACATGTATCACGTGACTGATCATGCACTGATCACGTGGCTATCATGCACTGATCACGGGCTGCCATGCACTGATCACGTGGATGATCATGCACTGATCACGTGGCTGATCATGCACTGATCACGTGGCTATCATGCACTGATCACGTGGCTGATCATGCAACTGATCACGTGGCAACCATGTACTGGTACGACTGATCATGCACTGATCACGTAATTGATCATGCACTGATCACGTGGCTCATCATGCACTGATCACGTGGCTGATCACACATGATCACGTGACTGATCATGCACTGATCACGGCTATCATGCACTGATCACGTGGCTATCATGCACTGATCACGTGGCTGATCATGCAATGATCACGAGCTACCGTACTGGTCACGTGATGATCATGCACTGATCACGAATTGATCATGCACTGATCATGGCTGATCATGCACTGATCACGTGGCTGATCATGCACTGATCACATGACTGATCATGCACTGATCACGTGACTGATCATGCACTGATCACGGCTATCATGCACTGATCACTTGGCTGGACATGCACTGATCACGCGCTGATCATGCACTGACGTGACTGATCATGCACTGATCACGTGTCTGATCATGCACTGATCACGCTATCATGCACTGCTCACGTGGCTGATCATGCCATGATCACTGCTACCATGTACTGGTCACATGACTGATCATGCACTGATCACGTGACTGATCATGCAGTGATCACGTGGCTATCATGCACTACTCACGTGGCTGATCATGCAATGATCATGTAGCTACCATGTACAGGTCACGTGAATGATCATACACCCATCAGGTGACTGATCATGCACTGATCACGTGGCTATCATGCACTGATCACGAGACTGATCATGCACTGATCACGTCTATATCATGCACTGATCACATGACTGCATGCACTGATCACGTGGATGATCATACACTAATCTTGTGACAGATCATGCACTGATCACGTGGCTGATCATGCACTGATACCGTGACTGAGCATGGACTGATCACATGACTATCATGTAGTGATCACGTGACTTAATGGCGCTGATCATGTGACTGATCATGCGCTGATCATGTTTGCTATCATACACTGATCATGTGCCTCTGGAGGCAATAAACAAAGAGCTGAGTAGGCACGAATCAAACAGTCAGCAGGCAATAATCATGGAACTCAGGTGTGAGGAATCATGCTGCTCAGCTGGCAATAATCAAGCAGCTGAGCAGGCAGGAATTACGCAGCACAGCTGGCAATTGTCAAGCAGATGACAGGCAGGAATCGTGCAGCTCAGCTGGCAATTGTCAAGCAGATGAGCAGACAGTAATCACGCAGCTCAGCAGGCCCAGATCACGTGACTGAGCATGCACTGTTCACGTGGCTGATCATACACTGATCACGTGATGATCATGCACTGATCACTTGGATATCATGCACTGATCACGTGGCTGATCATACACTGTTCACGTGTCTGACCATGCACTGATCACGTGGCTGATCATACACTGCTCACGTAACTGATCATGCACTGATCACGTGGCTATCATGCACTGATCACGCTGAACATGCACTGTTCACGTGGCTGATCACACACCTGTCACGTGACATATCATGCACTGATCACGTGGCACTCATGCACTGATCACGTGGCTGATCATACTCAATACGACACACATCACGTGGCTATCATGCACTGCTCACGTGGCTCGTCATGAATGATCACGTAGCAACCATATACTGGCACGTGACTGATCATGCATCACCCAATGATCATGCACTGTTCACGTGACTGATCATGTACTGATCACGTGACTGATCATGCACTGATCACGTGGCTATCATGCTCTGCTCACGTGGCTGATCATGCAACGATCACGTAGCAACCATGTACTGGTCACGTGACTGATCATGCACTGATCACGTAATTGATCCTGCACTGATCACGTGGCTATCATGCACTGATCACGTGGCTGATCACCATGATCATGGACTGATCATGCACTGATCACGCAGCAGCATCATGCACTGATCACGTGGCTGTCATGCACTGATCACGTGGATATCATGCACTGATCATGTGGCTGATCAACGTATCACATGACTGATCATGCACTGATCACGGCTATCATGCACTGATCACTGGCTATCATGCACTGATCACGTGGCTGATCATGCAATGATCACGGTAGCATGTACTGATCACGACTGATCATGCACTGATCACGTAATTGATCATGCACTGATCATGTGGCTGATCATGCACTGATCACGTGGCTGATCATACACTGATCACATAACTGATCATGCACTGATCACGTGACTGATCATGCACTGATCACGTGGCTATCATGCACTGATCACTTGGCTGGACATACACTGATCACGTGCCTGGTCATGCACTGATCACGTGGCTGATCATGCACTGATCACGTGACTGATCATGCACTGATCACGTGCTGATCATGCACTGATCACGTGACTGATCATGCACTGATCACGTGTCTGATCATGCACTGATCACGTGGCTATCATGCACTGCTCACGTGGCTGATCATGCCATGATCACGCAGCTACCATGTACTGGTCACATGACTGATCATGCACTGATCACGTGACTGATCATGCACTGATCACGTGGCTATCATGAACTACTCACGTGGCTGATCATGCAATGATCATGTAGCTACCATGTACACGTGAATGATCATACACCCATCAGGTGACTGATCATGCACTGATCACGTGGCTATCATGCACTGATCACGAGACTGATCATGCACTGTTCACGTCTATATCATGCACTGATCACATGACTGCCCGGCACTGATCACGTGGATGATCATACACTAATCTTGTGACAGATCATGCACTGATCACGTGGCTGATCATGCACTGATACCGTGACTGAGCATGGACTGATCACATGACTATCATGTAGTGATCACGTGACTTAATGGCGCTGATCATGTGACTGATCATGCGCTGATCATGTTTGCTATCATACACTGATCATGTGCCTCTGGAGGCAATAAACAAAGAGCTGAGTAGGCACGAATCAAACAGTCAGCAGGCAATAATCATGGAACTCAGGTGTGAGGAATCATGCTGCTCAGCTGGCAATAATCAAGCAGCTGAGCAGGCAGGAATTACGCAGCACAGCTGGCAATTGTCAAGCAGATGACAGGCAGGAATCGTGCAGCTCAGCTGGCAATTGTCAAGCAGATGAGCAGACAGTAATCACGCAGCTCAGCAGGCCCAGATCACGTGACTGAGCATGCACTGTTCACGTGGCTGATCATACACTGATCACGTGATGATCATGCACTGATCACTTGGATATCATGCACTGATCACGTGGCTGATCATACACTGTTCACGTGTCTGACCATGCACTGATCACGTGGCTGATCATACACTG
Organism: Bos javanicus; assembly: GCF_032452875.1. NCBI lineage: Eukaryota > Metazoa > Chordata > Mammalia > Artiodactyla > Bovidae > Bos > Bos javanicus. The sequence continues at coordinate 83,535 of NW_026894713.1, read as the reverse complement.
CTCACGTAACTGATCATGCACTGATCACGTGGCTATCATGCACTGATCACGTGGCTGAACATGCACTGTTCACGTGGCTGATCACACACCTGTCACGTGACATATCATGCACTGATCACGTGGCACTCATGCACTGATCACGTGGCTGATCATACTCTGCTCACGTAACTCATGCACACATCACGTGGCTATCATGCACTGCTCACGTGGCTGTCATGGAATGATCACGTAGCAACCATATACTGGTAACGTGACTGATCATGCAAAGATCACGAATGATCATGCACTGTTCACGTGACTGATCATGTACTGATCACGTGACTGATCATGCACTGATCACGTGGCTATCATGCTCTGCTCACGTGGCTGATCATGCAACGATCACGTAGCAACCATGTACTGGTCACGTGATGATCATGCACTGATCACGTAATTGATCCCACTGATCACGTGGCTCATCATGCACTGATCACGTGGCTGATCACACATGTATCACGACTGATCATGCACTGATCACGTGGCCTCATGCACTGATCACGTGGCTGTCATGCACTGATCACGTGGATATCATGCACTGATCACGTGGCTGATCACATGTCGATTATCACGTGACTGATCATGCACTGATCACGTGGCTATCATGCACTGATCACGTGATCATGCACTGATCACGTGGCTGATCATGCAATGATCACGAGCTACCATGTACTGGTCACGAACTGATCATGCACTGATCACGTAATTGATCATGCACTGATCACGTGGCTGATCATGCACTGATCATGGCTACTGCACTGATCACGCATTACTGACATGCACTGATCACGTGGCTGATCATGCACTGATCACGTGGCTATCATGCACTGATCACGTGACTGATCATGCACTGATCACGTGACTGATCATGCACTGATCACGTGGCTATCATGCACTGCTCACGTGGCTGATCATGCCATGATCACGCAGCTACCATGTACTGGTCACATGACTGATCATGCACTGATCACGTGACTGATCATGCAGTGATCACGTGGCTATCATGCACTATCACGTGGCTGATCATGCAATGATCATGTACACCATGTACAGGTCACGGAATGATCATACACCCATCAGGTGACTGATCATGCACTGATCACGTGGCTATCATGCACTGATCACGAGACTGATCATGCACTGTTCACGCCTATATCATGCACTGATCACATGACTGCCCATGCACTGATCACGTGGATGATCATACACTAATCTTGTGACAGATCATGCACTGATCACGTGGCTGATCATGCACTGATACCGTGACTGAGCATGGACTGATCACATGACTATCATGTAGTGATCACGTGACTTAATGGCGCTGATCATGTGACTGATCATGCGCTGATCATGTTTGCTATCATACACTGATCATGTGCCTCTGGAGGCAATAAACAAAGAGCTGAGTAGGCACGAATCAAACAGTCAGCAGGCAATAATCATGGAACTCAGGTGTGAGGAATCATGCTGCTCAGCTGGCAATAATCAAGCAGCTGAGCAGGCAGGAATTACGCAGCACAGCTGGCAATTGTCAAGCAGATGACAGGCAGGAATCGTGCAGCTCAGCTGGCAATTGTCAAGCAGATGAGCAGACAGTAATCACGCAGCTCAGCAGGCCCAGATCACGTGACTGAGCATGCACTGTTCACGTGGCTGATCATACACTGATCACGTGATGATCATGCACTGATCACGGATATCATGCACTGATCACGTGGCTGATCATACACTGTTCACGCGTCTGACCATGCACTGATCACGTGGCTGATCATACACTGCTCACGTAACTGATCATGCACTGATCACGTGGCTATCATGCACTGATCACGTGGCTGAACATGCACTGTTCACGCTGATCACACACCTGTCACGTGACATATCATGCACTGATCACGTGGCACTCTCATGCACTGATCACGTACTGATCATCACTCTGCCATGAACTGCGCACACATCACGTGGCTATCATGCACTGCCACGCATCGTCATGAACATCACCAGCAACCATATACTGCACGTGATGATCATAAAGATCACGTAATGATCATGCACTGTTCACGTGACTGATCATGTACTGATCACGTGACTGATCATGCACTGATCACGTGGCTATCATGCACTGCTCACGTGGCTGATCATGCACGATCACGTAGCAACCATGTACTGGTCACGTGACTGATCATGCACTGATCACGTAATGATCCTGCACTGATCACGTGGCTATCATGCACTGATCACGTGGCTGATCACACATGTATCACGTGACTGATCATGCACTGATCCCGGCTCTCATGCACTGATCACGTGGCTGATCATGCACTGATCACGTGGATATCATGCACTGATCACGTGGCTGATCACACACTGATCACATGACTGATCATGCACTGATCACGCATGATCATGCACATCACGGGCGATCATGCACTGATCACGGCTGATCATGCAACATCACGAGCTACCATGTACTGCACGTGACTGATCATGCACTGATCACGAATTGATCATGCACTGATCACGTGGCTGATCACCGATCACGGCTGATCATGCACTGATCACGTGGCTGATCATGCACTGATCACGTGACTGATCATGCACTGATCACGGCTATATCATGCACTGATCACATGCCTGCCCATGCACTGATCACGTGGATGATCATACACTAATCACGTGACTGATCATGCACTGATCACGTGGCTGATCATGCACTGATCACGTGACTGAGCATGGACTGATCACATGACTATCATGCAGTGATCACGTGACTTAATGGCACTGATCATGTGACTGATCATGCACTGATCACGTTTGCTATCATACACTGATCATGTGCCTCTGGAGGCAATAAACAAAGAGCTGAGTAGGCACGAATCAAACAGTCAGCAGGCAATAATCATGGAACTCAGGTGTGAGGAATCATGCTGCTCACACTGATCATGTGCTGATCAGCATGGTACGAGATCATCACGTACGGCCTCGATCATGGCCATTGCACTGATCACGACGCCATGAACAATCACGGCGACAGTAACGACTGATCATGCACTGATCACAACTGATCATGCACTGTTCACGTGACTGATCATGCACTGATCACGTGACTGATCATGCACTGATCACGTGGCTATCATGCACTGATCACGTGGCTGATCATGCACTGAACGTCGTGAATGCGCAACCATGTATGATCACGTGACTGATCATGCACTGATCACGAATGATCATGCACTGATCACGTGGCTGATCATGCACTGATCACGTGGCTGATCACACATGATCACGTGACTGATCATGCACTGATCACGTGGCTCATGCACTGATCACGTGGCTGATCATGCACTGATCACGACATCGGCGCAACTGACGTGGCTGATCACACACTGATCACGTGACTGATCATGCACTGATCACGTGGCTATCATGCACTGATCACGTGGCTATCATGCACTGATCACGTATGATCATGCACTGATCACGTGCTATCATGTGTACTGGTCACGTGACCACTGCATCACTGCACGCACTGATCATGCACTGACGCGCTGATCATGGCACTCATCACGTGGCTGATCATATGACTGACACAGACTGATCATGCACTGATCACGTGACTGATCATGCACTGATCACGTGGCTATCATGCACTGATCACTGGCTGGACATACACTGATCACGTGCCTGATCATGCACTGATCACGTGGCTGATCATGCACTGATCATGACTGATCATGCACTGATCGTGTCTGATCATGCCGACTGGCACTGATCATGCACTGATCACGTGGCTGATCATGCACTGATCACGGCTATCATGCACTGCTCACGTGGCTGATCATGCCATGATCACGCAGCTACCATGTACTGGTCACATGACTGATCATGCACTGATCACGTGACTGATCATGCAGTGATCACGTGGCTATCATGCACTATCACGTGGCTGATCATGCAATGATCATGTAGCTACCATGTACTGGTCACGTGAATGATCATACACCCATCAGGTGACTGATCATGCACTGATCACGTGGCTATCATGCACTGATCACGAGACTGATCATGCACTGTTCACGCCTATATCATGCACTGATCACATGACTGCCCATGCACTGATCACGTGATGATCATACACTAATCTGTGACAGATCATGCACTGATCACGTGGCTGATCATGCACTGATACCGTGACTGAGCATGGACTGATCACATGACTATCATGTAGTGATCACGTGACTTAATGGCGCTGATCACTGATCATGCGCTGATCATGTTTGCTATCATACACTGATCATGTGCCTCTGGAGGCAATAAACAAAGAGCTGAGTAGGCACGAATCAAACAGTCAGCAGGCAATAATCATGGAACAGGTGTGAGGAATCATGCTGCTCAGCTGGCAATAATCAAGCAGCTGAGCAGGCAGGAATTACGCAGCACAGCTGGCAATTGTCAAGCAGATGACAGGCAGGAATCGTGCAGCTCAGCTGGCAATTGTCAAGCAGATGAGCAGACAGTAATCACGCAGCTCAGCAGGCCCAGATCACGTGACTGAGCATGCACTGTTCACGTGGCTGATCATACACTGATCACGTGATGATCATGCACTGATCACTTGGATATCATGCACTGATCACGCTGATCATACACTGTTCACGTGTCTGACCATGCACTGATCACGTGGCTGATCATGCACTGCTCACGTAACTGATCATGCACTGATCACGTGGCTATCATGCACTGATCACGTGGCTGAACATGCACTGTTCACGTGGCTGATCACACACCTGTCACGTGACATATCATGCACTGATCACGTGGCACTCATGCACTGATCACGTGGCTGATCATACTCTGCTCACGTAACTCATGCACACATCACGTGGCTATCATGCACTGCTCACGTGGCTCGTCATGGAATGATCACGTAGCAACCATATACTGGTCACGTGACTGATCATGCACAGATCACGTGAATGATCATGCACTGTTCACGTGACTGATCATGTACTGATCACGTGACTGATCATGCACTGATCACGTGGCTATCATGCACTGCTCACGTGGCTGATCATGCAACGATCACGTAGCAACCATGTACTGGTCACGTGACTGATCATGCACTGATCACGTAATTGATCATGCACTGATCACGTGGCTCATCATGCACTGATCACGTGGCTGATCACACATGATCACGTGACTGATCATGCACTGATCACGTGGCTCTCATGCACTGATCACGTGGCTGTCATGCACTGATCACGTGGCTATCATGCACTGATCACGTGGCTGATCACACGTATCACATGACTGATCATGCACTGATCACGTGGCTATCATGCACTGATCACGTGGCTATCATGCACTGATCACGTGGCTGATCATGCAATGATCACGTAGCTACATGTACTGGTCACGTGACTGATCATGCACTGATCACGTAATATCATGCACTGATCACGTGGCTGATCATGCACTGATCACGTGGCTGATCATGCACTGATCACGTAACTGATCATGCACTGATCACGTGACTGATCATGCACTGATCACGTGGCTATCATGCACTGATCACTGATCATGCACTGATCACGTGCTGATCATGCACTGATCACGTGGCTGATCATGCACTGATCACGTGGCTGATCATGCACTGATCACGTGGCTGATCATGCACTGATCACGTGACTGATCATGCACTGATCACGTGTCTGATCATGCACTGATCACGTGGCTATCATGCACTGCTCACGTGGCTGATCATGCCATGATCACGCAGCTACCATGTACTGGTCACATGACTGATCATGCACTGATCACGTGACTGATCATGCACTGATCACGTGGCTATCATGCACTACTCACGTGGCTGATCATGCAATGATCATGTAGCTACCATGTACAGGTCACGTGAATGATCATACACCCATCAGGTGACTGATCATGCACTGATCACGTGGCTATCATGCACTGATCACGAGACTGATCATGCACTGATCACGTCTATATCATGCACTGATCACATGACTGCCCATGCACTGATCACGTGGATGATCATACACTAATCATGTGACAGATCATGCACTGATCACGTGGCTGATCATGCACTGATACCGTGACTGAGCATGGACTGATCACATGACTATCATGTAGTGATCACGTGACTTAATGGCGCTGATCATGTGACTGATCATGCGCTGATCATGTTTGCTATCATACACTGATCATGTGCCTCTGGAGGCAATAAACAAAGAGCTGAGTAGGCACGAATCAAACAGTCAGCAGGCAATAATCATGGAACTCAGGTGTGAGGAATCATGCTGCTCAGCTGGCAATAATCAAGCAGCTGAGCAGGCAGGAATTACGCAGCACAGCTGGCAATTGTCAAGCAGATGACAGGCAGGAATCGTGCAGCTCAGCTGGCAATTGTCAAGCAGATGAGCAGACAGTAATCACGCAGCTCAGCAGGCCCAGATCACGTGACTGAGCATGCACTGTTCACGTGGCTGATCATACACTGATCACGTGATGATCATGCACTGATCACTTGGATATCATGCACTGATCACGTGGCTGATCATACACTGTTCACGTGTCTGACCATGCACTGATCACGTGGCTGATCATGCACTGCTCACGTAACTGATCATGCACTGATCACGTGGCTATCATGCACTGATCACGTGGCTGAACATGCACTGTTCACGTGGCTGATCACACACCTGTCACGTGACATATCATGCACTGATCACGTGGCACTCATGCACTGATCACGTGGCTGATCATACTCTGCTCACGTAACTCATGCACACATCACGTGGCTATCATGCACTGCTCACGTGGCTGTCATGGAATGATCACGTAGCAACCATATACTGGTCACGTGACTGATCATGCACTGATCACGTAAATGATCATGCACTGTTCACGTGACTGATCATGCACTGATCACGTGACTGATCATGCACTGATCACGTGGCTATCATGCTCTGCTCACGTGGCTGATCATGCAACGATCACGTAGCAACCATGTACTGGTCACGTGACTGATCATGCACTGATCACGTAATTGATCCTGCACTGATCACGTGGCTCATCATGCACTGATCACGTGGCTGATCACACATGTATCACGTGACTGATCATGCACTGATCACGTGGCTCTCATGCACTGATCACGTGGCTGTCATGCACTGATCACGTGGATATCATGCACTGATCACGTGGCTGATCACACACGTATCACATGACTGATCATGCACTGATCACGTGGCTATCATGCACTGATCACGTGGCTATCATGCACTGATCACGTGGCTGATCAGGCAATGATCACGAGCTACCATGTACTGTCACGTGACTGATCATGCACTGATCACGTAATTGATCATGCACTGATCATGTGGCTGATCATGCACTGATCACGTGGCTGATCATACACTGATCACATAACTGATCATGCACTGATCACGTGGCTGATCATGCACTGATCACGTGGCTATCATGCACTGATCACTGACATGCACTGATCACGTGCCTGATCATGCACTGATCACGTGGCTGATCATGCACTGATCACGTGACTGATCATGCACTGATCACGTGGCTGATCATGCACTGATCACGTGACTGATCATGCACTGATCACGTGACTGATCATGCACTGATCACGTGGCTATCATGCACTGCTCACGTGGCTGATCATGCCATGATCACGCAGCTACCATGTACTGGTCACATGACTGATCATGCACTGATCACGTGACTGATCATGCAGTGATCACGTGGCTATCATGCACTACTCACGTGGCTGATCATGCAATGATCATGTAGCTACCATGTACAGGTCACGTGAATGATCATACACCCATCAGGTGACTGATCATGCACTGATCACGTGGCTATCATGCACTGATCACGGACTGATCATGCACTGATCACGTCTATATCATGCACTGATCACATGACTGCCCATGCACTGATCACGTGGATGATCATACACTAATCATGTGACAGATCATGCACTGATCACGTGGCTGATCATGCACTGATACCGTGACTGAGCATGGACTGATCACATGACTATCATGTAGTGATCACGTGACTTAATGGCGCTGATCATGTGACTGATCATGCGCTGATCATGTTTGCTATCATACACTGATCATGTGCCTCTGGAGGCAATAAACAAAGAGCTGAGTAGGCACGAATCAAACAGTCAGCAGGCAATAATCATGGAACTCAGGTGTGAGGAATCATGCTGCTCAGCTGGCAATAATCAAGCAGCTGAGCAGGCAGGAATTACGCAGCACAGCTGGCAATTGTCAAGCAGATGACAGGCAGGAATCGTGCAGCTCAGCTGGCAATTGTCAAGCAGATGAGCAGACAGTAATCACGCAGCTCAGCAGGCCCAGATCACGTGACTGAGCATGCACTGTTCACGTGGCTGATCATACACTGATCACGTGATGATCATGCACTGATCACTTGGATATCATGCACTGATCACGTGGCTGATCATACACTGTTCACGTGTCTGACCATGCACTGATCACGTGGCTGATCATACACTGCTCACGTAACTGATCATGCACTGATCACGTGGCTATCATGCACTGATCACGTGGCTGAACATGCACTGTTCACGTGGCTGATCACACACCTGTCACGTGACATATCATGCACTGATCACGTGGCACTCATGCACTGATCACGTGGCTGATCATACTCTGCTCACGTAACTCATGCACACATCACGTGGCTATCATGCACTGCTCACGTGGCTGTCATGGAATGATCACGTAGCAACCATATACTGGTCACGTGACTGATCATGCACTGATCACGTAAATGATCATGCACTGTTCACGTGACTGATCATGTACTGATCACGTGACTGATCATGCACTGATCACGTGGCTATCATGCACTGCTCACGTGGCTGATCATGCAACGATCACGTAGCAACCATGTACTGGTCACGTGACTGATCATGCACTGATCACGTAATTGATCATGCACTGATCACGTGGCTCATCATGCACTGATCACGTGGCTGATCACACATGTATCACGTGACTGATCATGCACTGATCACGTGGCTATCATGCACTGATCACGTGGCTGATCATGCACTGATCACGTGGATATCATGCACTGATCACGTGGCTGATCATGCACTGATCACGTGGCTATCATGCACTGATCACGTGGCTGATCATGCACTGATCACGTGGCTATCATGCACTGATCACGTGACTGATCATGCACTGATCACGTGACTGATCATGCACTGATCACGTGGCTGATCATGCACTGATCACGTGGCTGATCACACTGATCACGTGACTGATCATGCACTGATCACGTGGCTGATCATGCACTGATCACGTGGCTGATCATGCACTGATCACGTGGCTGATCATGCAATGATCACGTAGCTACCATGCACTGGTCACGTGACTGATCATGCACTGATCACGTAACTGATCATGCACTGATCACGTGGCTGATCATGCACTGATCACGTGGCTGATCATGCACTGATCACGTAACTGATCATGCACTGATCACGTGACTGATCATGCACTGATCACGTGGCTATCATGCACTGATCACGTGGCTGATCATGCACTGATCACGTGGCTGATCATGCACTGATCACGTGACTGATCATGCACTGATCACGTCTGATCATGCACTGATCACGTGGCTATCATGCACTGCTCACGTGGCTGATCATGCCATGATCACGCAGCTACCATGTACTGGTCACATGACTGATCATGCACTGATCACGTGACTGATCATGCAGTGATCACGTGGCTATCATGCACTACTCACGTGGCTGATCATGCAATGATCATGTAGCTACCATGTACAGGTCACGTGAATGATCATACACCCATCAGGTGACTGATCATGCACTGATCACGTGGCTATCATGCACTGATCACGAGACTGATCATGCACTGATCACGTCTATATCATGCACTGATCACATGACTGCCCATGCACTGATCACGTGGATGATCATACACTAATCTTGTGACAGATCATGCACTGATCACGTGGCTGATCATGCACTGATACCGTGACTGAGCATGGACTGATCACATGACTATCATGTAGTGATCACGTGACTTAATGGCGCTGATCATGTGACTGATCATGCGCTGATCATGTTTGCTATCATACACTGATCATGTGCCTCTGGAGGCAATAAACAAAGAGCTGAGTAGGCACGAATCAAACAGTCAGCAGGCAATAATCATGGAACTCAGGTGTGAGGAATCATGCTGCTCAGCTGGCAATAATCAAGCAGCTGAGCAGGCAGGAATTACGCAGCACAGCTGGCAATTGTCAAGCAGATGACAGGCAGGAATCGTGCAGCTCAGCTGGCAATTGTCAAGCAGATGAGCAGACAGTAATCACGCAGCTCAGCAGGCCCAGATCACGTGACTGAGCATGCACTGTTCACGTGGCTGATCATACACTGATCACGTGATGATCATGCACTGATCACTTGGATATCATGCACTGATCACGTGGCTGATCATACACTGTTCACGTGTCTGACCATGCACTGATCACGTGGCTGATCATACACTGCTCACGTAACTGATCATGCACTGATCACGTGGCTATCATGCACTGATCACGTGGCTGAACATGCACTGTTCACGTGGCTGATCACACACCTGTCACGTGACATATCATGCACTGATCACGTGGCACTCATGCACTGATCACGTGGCTGATCATACTCTGCTCACGAACTCATGCACACATCACGTGGCTATCATGCACTGCTCACGTGGCTGTCATGGAATGATCACGTAGCAACCATATACTGGTCACGTGACTGATCATGCAAAGATCACGTAAATGATCATGCACTGTTCACGTGACTGATCATGTACTGATCACGTGACTGATCATGCACTGATCACGTGGCTATCATGCTCTGCTCACGTGGCTGATCATGCAACTGATCACGTAGCAACCATGTACTGGTCACGTGACTGATCATGCACTGATCACGTAATTGATCATGCACTGATCACGTGGCTCATCATGCACTGATCACGTGGCTGATCACACATGTATCACGTGACTGATCATGCACTGATCACGTGGCTATCATGCACTGATCACGTGGCTGTCATGCACTGATCACGTGGATATCATGCACTGATCACGTGGCTGATCACACACTGATCACATGACTGATCATGCACTGATCACGTGGCTATCATGCACTGATCACGTGGCTATCATGCACTGATCACGTGGCTGATCATGCAATGATCACGTAGCTACCATGTACTGATCACGTGACTGATCATGCACTGATCACGATTGATCATGCACTGATCATGTGGCTGATCATGCACTGATCACGTGGCTGATCATGCACTGATCACGTAACTGATCATGCACTGATCACGTGACTGATCATGCACTGATCACGTGGCTATCATGCACTGATCACGTGGCTGATCATGCACTGATCACGTGACTGATCATGCACTGATCACGTGGCTGATCATGCACTGATCACGTGACTGATCATGCACTGATCACGTGGCTGATCATGCACTGATCACGTGACTGATCATGCACTGATCACGTGCTGATCATGCACTGATCACGTGGCTATCATGCACTGCTCACGTGGCTGAACATGCCATGATCACGCAGCTACCATGTACTGGTCACATGACTGATCATGCACTGATCACGTGACTGATCATGCAGTGATCACGTGGCTATCATGCACTACTCACGTGGCTGATCATGCAATGATCATGTAGCTACCATGTACAGGTCACGTGAATGATCATACACCCATCAGGTGACTGATCATGCACTGATCACGTGGCTATCATGCACTGATCACGAGACTGATCATGCACTGTTCACGTCTATATCATGCACTGATCACATGACTGCCCATGCACTGATCACGTGGATGATCATACACTAATCTTGTGACAGATCATGCACTGATCACGTGGCTGATCATGCACTGATACCGTGACTGAGCATGGACTGATCACATGACTATCATGTAGTGATCACGTGACTTAATGGCGCTGATCATGTGACTGATCATGCGCTGATCATGTTTGCTATCATACACTGATCATGTGCCTCTGGAGGCAATAAACAAAGAGCTGAGTAGGCACGAATCAAACAGTCAGCAGGCAATAATCATGGAACTCAGGTGTGAGGAATCATGCTGCTCAGCTGGCAATAATCAAGCAGCTGAGCAGGCAGGAATTACGCAGCACAGCTGGCAATTGTCAAGCAGATGACAGGCAGGAATCGTGCAGCTCAGCTGGCAATTGTCAAGCAGATGAGCAGACAGTAATCACGCAGCTCAGCAGGCCCAGATCACGTGACTGAGCATGCACTGTTCACGTGGCTGATCATACACTGATCACGTGATGATCATGCACTGATCACTTGGATATCATGCACTGATCACGTGGCTGATCATACACTGTTCACGTGTCTGACCATGCACTGATCACGTGGCTGATCATACACTGCTCACGTAACTGATCATGCACTGATCACGTGGCTATCATGCACTGATCACGTGGCTGAACATGCACTGTTCACGTGGCTGATCACACACCTGTCACGTGACATATCATGCACTGATCACGTGGCACTCATGCACTGATCACGTGGCTGATCATACTCTGCTCACGTAACTCATGCACACATCACGTGGCTATCATGCACTGCTCACGTGGCTGTCATGGAATGATCACGTAGCACCATATACTGGTAACGTGACTGATCATGCACTGATCACGTAAATGATCATGCACTGTTCACGTGACTGATCATGTACTGATCACGTGACTGATCATGCACTGATCACGTGGCTATCATGCACTGCTCACGTGGCTGATCATGCACTGATCACGTAGCAACCATGTACTGGTCACGTGACTGATCATGCACTGATCACGTAATTGATCATGCACTGATCACGTGGCTATCATGCACTGATCACGTGGCTGATCACACATGTATCACGTGACTGATCATGCACTGATCACGTGGCTATCATGCACTGATCACGTGGCTGTCATGCACTGATCACGTGGATATCATGCACTGATCACGTGGCTGATCACACACGTATCACATGACTGATCATGCACTGATCACGTGGCTATCATGCACTGATCACGTGGCTATCATGCACTGATCACGTGGCTGATCATGCAATGATCACTACATGTACTGGTCACGTGACTGATCATGCACTGATCACGAATTGATCATGCACTGATCACGTGGCTGATCATGCACTGATCACGTGGCTGATCATGCACTGATCACGTGGTGATCATGCACTGATCACGTGGCTGATCATGCACTGATCACGTGGCTATCATGCACTGATCACGTGACTGATCATGCACTGATCACGTAACTGATCATGCACTGATCACGTGGCTATCATGCACTGCTCACGCTGATCATGCCATGATCACGAGCTCATGTACTGGTCACGACTGATCATGCACTGATCACGTGACTGATCATGCAGTGATCACGTGGCACATGCACTATCACGTGGCTGATCATGCAATGATCATGTAGCTACCATGTACAGGTCACGTGAATGATCATACACCCATCAGGTGACTGATCATGCACTGATCACGTGGCTATCATGCACTGATCACGACTGATCATGCACTGTTCACGCCTATATCATGCACTGATCACATGACTGCCCATGCACTGATCACGTGGATGATCATACACTAATCTTGTGACAGATCATGCACTGATCACGTGGCTGATCATGCACTGATACCGTGACTGAGCATGGACTGATCACATGACTATCATGTAGTGATCACGTGACTTAATGGCGCTGATCATGTGACTGATCATGCGCTGATCATGTTTGCTATCATACACTGATCATGTGCCTCTGGAGGCAATAAACAGAGCTGAGTAGGCACGAATCAAACAGTCAGCAGGCAATAATCATGGAACTCAGGTGTGAGGAATCATGCTGCTCAGCTGGCAATAATCAAGCAGCTGAGCAGGCAGGAATTACGCAGCACAGCTGGCAATTGTCAAGCAGATGACAGGCAGGAATCGTGCAGCTCAGCTGGCAATTGTCAAGCAGATGAGCAGACAGTAATCACGCAGCTCAGCAGGCCCAGATCACGTGACTGAGCATGCACTGTTCACGTGGCTGATCATACACTGATCACGTGATGATCATGCACTGATCACTTGGATATCATGCACTGATCACGTGGCTGATCATACACTGTTCACGTGTCTGACCATGCACTGATCACGTGGCTGATCATACACTGCTCACGTAACTGATCATGCACTGATCACGTGGCTATCATGCACTGATCACGTGGCTGAACATGCACTGTTCACGTGGCTGATCACACACCTGTCACGTGACATATCATGCACTGATCACGTGGCACTCATGCACTGATCACGTGGCTGATCATACTCTGCTCACGTAACTCATGCACACATCACGTGGCTATCATGCACTGCTCACGTGGCTGTCATGGAATGATCACGTAGCAACCATATACTGGTCACGTGACTGATCATGCAAAGATCACGTAAATGATCATGCACTGTTCACGTGACTGATCATGTACTGATCACGTGACTGATCATGCACTGATCACGTGGCTATCATGCTCTGCTCACGTGGCTGATCATGCAACGATCACGTAGCAACCATGTACTGGTCACGTGACTGATCATGCACTGATCACGTAATTGATCCTGCACTGATCACGTGGCTCATCATGCACTGATCACGTGGCTGATCACACATGTATCACGTGACTGATCATGCACTGATCACGTGGCTATCATGCACTGATCACGTGGCTGTCATGCACTGATCACGTGGACATCATGCACTGATCACGTGGCTGATCATACACGTATCACATGACTGATCATGCACTGATCACGTGGCTATCATGCACTGATCACGTGGCTATCATGCACTGATCACGTGGCTGATCATGCAATGATCACGTAGCTACCATGTACTGGTCACGTGACTGATCATGCACTGATCACGAATTGATCATGCACTGATCACGTGGCTGATCATGCACTGATCACGTGGCTGATCATGCACTGATCACATGACTGATCATGCACTGATCACGTGACTGATCATGCACTGTTCACGTTTATATCATGCACTGATCACATGACTACCCATGCACTGATCACGTGGATGATCATACACTAATCTTGTGACAGATCATGCACTGATCACGTGGCTGATCATGCACTGATACCGTGACTGAGCATGGACTGATCACATGACTATCATGTAGTGATCACGTGACTTAATGGCGCTGATCATGTGACTGATCATGCGCTGATCATGTTTGCTATCATACACTGATCATGTGCCTCTGGAGGCAATAAACAAAGAGCTGAGTAGGCACGAATCAAACAGTCAGCAGGCAATAATCATGGAACTCATGTGAGGAATCATGCTGCTCAGCTGGCAATAATCAAGCAGCTGAACAGGCAGGAATTACGCAGCACAGCTGGCAATTGTCAAGCAGATGACAGGCAGGAATCGTGCAGCTCAGCTGGCAATTGTCAAGCAGATGAGCAGACAGTAATCACGCAGCTCAGCAGGCCCAGATCACGTGACTGAGCATGCACTGTTCACGTGGCTGATCATACACTGATCACGTGATGATCATGCACTGATCACTTGGATATCATGCACTGATCACGTGGCTGATCATACACTGTTCACGTGTCTGATCATGCACTGATCACGTGGCTGATCATGCACTGCTCACGTAACTGATCATGCACTGATCACGTGGCTATCATGCACTGATCACGTGGCTGAACATGCACTGTTCACGTGGCTGATCACATACCTGTCACGTGACATATCATGCACTGATCACGTGGCACTCATGCACTGATCACGTGGCTGATCATACTCTGCTCACGTAACTCATGCACACATCACGTGGCTATCATGCACCGCTCACGTGGCTCGTCATGGAATGATCACGAGCAACCATATACTGGTAACGTGACTGATCATGCAAAGATCACGTTAATGATCATGCACTGTTCACGTGTCTGATCATGTACTGATCACGTGACTGATCATGCACTGACCACGTGGCTATCATGCTCTGCTCACGTGGCTGATCATGCAACGATCACGTGAGCAACCATGTACTGGTCACGTGACTGATCATGCACTGATCACGAATTGATCCTGCACTGATCACGTGGCTCATCATGCACTGATCACGTGGCTGATCACACATGTATCACGTGACTGATCATGCACTGATCCCGTGGCTCTCATGCACTGATCACGTGGCTGATCATGCACTGATCACGTGGATATCATGCACTGCTTACGTGGCTGATCACACATGTATCACATGACTGATCATGCACTGATCACGTGGCTATCATGCACTGATCACGTGGCTATCATGCACTGATCACGTGGCTTATCAGGCAATGATCACGTAGCTACCATGTACTGGTCACGTAACTGATCATGCACTGATCACGTAATTGATCATGCACTGATCATGTGGCTGATCATGCACTGATCACGTGGCTGATCATGCACTGATCACACAACTGATCATGCACTGATCACGTGACTGATCATGCACTGATCACGTGGCTATCATGCACTGATCACGTGGCTGATCATGCACTGATCACGTGCCTGATCATGCACTGATCACGCTGATCATGCACTGATCACGTGACTGATCATGCACTGATCACGTGGCTGATCATGCACTGATCACGTGACTGATCATGCACTGATCTCGTGTCTGATCATGCACTGATCACGTGTCTATCATGCACTGCTCACGTGGCTGATCATGCCATGATCACGCAGCTACTATGTACTGGTCACATGACTGATCATGCACTGATCACGTGACTGATCATGCAGTGATCACGTGGCTATCATGAACTACTCACGAGGCTGATCATGCAATGATCATGTAGCTACTATGTACAGGTCACGTGAATGATCTTAAACCCATCAGGTGACTGATCATGCACTGATCACGTGGCTATCATGCACTGATCACAAGACTGATCATGCACTGTTCACGTCTATATCATGCACTGATCACATGACTGCCCGTGCACTGATCACGTGGATGATCATACACTAATCTTGTGACAGATCATGCACTGATCACGTGGCTGATCATGCACTGATACCGTGACTGATCATGGACTGATCACATGACTATCATGCAGTGATCACGTGACTTAATGGCGCTGATCATGTGATTGATCATGCGCTGATCACGTTTGCTATCATACACTGATCATGTGCCTCTGGAGGCAATAAACAAAGAGCTGAGTAGGCACGAATCAAACAGTCAGCAGGCAATAATCATGGAACTCAGGTGTGAGGAATCATGCTGCTCAGCTGGCAATAATCAAGCAGCTGAGCAGGCAGGAATTACGCAGCACAGCTGGCAATTGTCAAGCAGATGACAGGCAGGAATCGTGCAGCTCAGCTGGCAATTGTCAAGCAGATGAGCAGACAGGAATCACGCAGCTCAGCAGGCCCAGATCACGTGACTGAGCATGCACTGTTCACGTGGCTGATCATACACTGATCACGTGATGATCATGCACTGATCACTTGGATATCATGCACTGATCACGTGGCTGATCATACACTGTTCACGTGTCTGACCATACACTGATCACGTGGCTGATCATACCCTGCTCACGTAACTGATCATGCACTGATCACGTGGCTATCATGCACTGATCACGTGGCTGAAAATGCACTGTTCACGTGGCTGATCACACACCTGACATGTGACATATCATGCACTGATCACGTGGCACTCATGCACTGATCACGTGGCTGATCATACTCTGCTCACGTAACTCATGCACACATCACGTGGCTATCATGCACTGCTCACGTGGCTCGTCATGGAATGATCACGTAGCAACCATATACTGGTAACGTGACTGATCATGCAAAGATCACGTAAATGATCATGCACTGTTCACGTGATTGATCATGTACTGATCACGTGACTGATCATGCACTGACCACGTGGCTATCATGCTCTGCTCACGTGGCTGATCATGCAACGATCACGTAGCAACCATGTACTGGTCACGTGACTGATCATGCACTGATCACGTAATTGATCCTGCACTGATCACGTGGCTCATCATGCACTGATCACGTGGCTGATCACACATGTATCACGTGACTGATCATGCACTGATCCTGTGGCTCTCATGCACTGATCACGTGGCTGTCATGCACTGATCACGTGGATATCATGCACTGATCATGTGGCTGATCACACACGTATCACATGACTGATCATGCACTGATCACGTGGCTATCATGCACTGATCACGTAGCTATCATGCACTGATCACGTGGCTGATCAGGCAATGATCACGTAGCTACCATGTACTGGTCACGTGACTGATCATGCACTGAGCACGTAATTGATCATGCACTGATCATGTGGCTGATCATGCACTGATCACGTGGCTGATCATACACTGATCACATAACTGAACATGCACTGATCACGTGACTGATCATGCACTGATCACGTGGCTATCATGCACTGATCACTTGGCTGACATACACTGATCACGTGCCTGGTCATGCACTGATCACGTGGCTGATCATGCACTGATCACGTGACTGATCATGCACTGATCTCGTGTCTGATCATGCACTGATCACGTGGCTATCATGCACTGCTCACGTGGCTGATCATGCCATGATCACGCAGCTACCATGTACTGGACACATGACTGATCATGCACTGATCACGTGACTGATCATGCAGTGATCACGTGGCTATCATGAACTACTCACGTGGCTGATCATGCAATGATCATGTAGCTACTATGTACAGGTCACGTGAATGATCATACACCCATCAGGTGACTGATCATGCACTGATCACGTGGCTATCATGCACGGATCACGAGACTGATCATGCACTGTTCACGTCTATATCATGCACTGATCACATGACTGCCCTGCACTGATCACGTGGATGATCATACACTAATCTTGTGACAGATCATGCACTGATCACGTGGCTGATCATGCACTGATACTGTGACTGAGCATGGACTGATCACATGACTATCATGTAGTGATCACGTGACTTAATGGCGCTGATCATGTGACTGATCATGCGCTGATCATGTTTGCTATCATACACTGATCATGTGCCTCTGGAGGCAATAAACAAAGAGCTGAGTAGGCACTAATCAAACAGTCAGCAGGCAATAATCATGGAACTCAGGTGTGAGGAATCATGCTGCTCAGCTGGCAATAATCAAGCAGCTGAACAGGCAGGAATTACGCAGCACAGCTGGCACTTGTCAAGCAGATGACAGGCAGGAATCGTGCAGCTCAGCTGGTAATTGTCAAGCAGATGAGCAGACAGTAATCACGCAGCTCAGCAGGCCCAGATCACGCGACTGAGCATGCACTGTTCACGTGGCTGATCATACACTGATCACGTGATGATCATGCACTGATCACTTGGATATCATGCACTGATCACGTGGCTGATCATACACTGTTCACGTGTCTGACCATGCACTGATCACGTGGCTGATCATGCACTGCTCACGTAACTGATCATGCACTGATCACGTGGCTATCATGCACTGATCACGGCTGAACATGCACTGTCACGTGGCTGATCACACACCTGTCACGTGACATATCATGCACTGATCACGTGGCACTCATGCACTGATCACGTGGCTGATCATACTCTGCTCACGTAACTCATGCACACATCACGTGGCTATCATGCACTGCTCACGTGGCTCGTCACGGAATGATCACGAGCAACCATATACTGGTAACGTGACTGATCATGCAAAGATCACGAATGATCATGCACTGTTCACGTGACTGATCATGTACTGATCACGTGACTGATCATGCACTGACCACGTGGCTATCATGCTCTGCTCACGTGGCTGATCATGCAACGATCACGTAGCAACCATGTACCGGTCACGTGACTGATCATGCACTGATCACGAATTGATCCTGCACTGATCACGTGGCCTATCATGCACTGATCACGTGGCTGATCACACATGTATCACGTGACTGATCATGCACTGATCCCGTGGGTCTCATGCACTGATCACGTGGCTGTCATGCACTGATCACGTGGATATCATGCACTGATCACGTGGCTGATCACACACGTATCACATGACTGATCATGCACTGATCACGTTGCTATCATGCACTGATCACGTGGGTATCATGCACTGATCACGTGGCTGATCAGGCAATGATCACGAGCTACCATGTACTGGTCACGTGACTGATCATGCACTGATCACGTAATTGATCATGCACTGATCATGTGGCTGATCATGCACTGATCACGTGGCTGATCATACACTGATCACATAACTGATCATGCACTGATCACGTGACTGATCATGCACTGATCACGTGGCTATCATGCACTGATCACTTGGCTGGACATACACTGATCACATTCCTGGTCATGCACTGATCACGTGGTGATCATGCACTGATCACGTACTGATCATGCACTGATCTCGTCTGATCATGCACTGATCACGTGGCTATCATTCACTGATCACGTGGCTATCATGCACTGATCATGTGGCTGATCAGGCAATGATCACGTAGCTACCATGTACTGGTCACGTGACTGATCATGCACTGATCACGTAATTGATCATGCACTGATCATGTGGCTGATCATGCACTGATCACGTGGCTGATCATACACTGATCACATAACTGATCATGCACTGATCACGTGACTGATCATGCACTGATCTCGTGTTGATCATGCACTGATCACGTGGCTATCATGCACTGCTCACGTGGCTGATCATGCATGATCACGCAGCTACCATGTACTGGTCACATGACTGATCATGCACTGATCACGTGACTGATCATGCACTGATCACGTGGCTATCTTGAACTACTCACGTGGCTGATCATGCAATGATCATGTAGCTACCATGTACAGGTCACGTGAATGATCATACACCCATCAGGTGACTGATCATGCACTGATCACGTGGCTATCATGCACGGATCACGAGACTGATCATGCACTGATCACATCTATATCATGCACTGATCACATGACTGCCCGTGCACTGATCACGTGGATGATCATACACTAATCTTGTGACAGATCATGTACTGATCACGTGGCTGATCATGCACTGATACCGTGACTGAGCATGGACTGATCACATGACTATCATGTAGTGATCACGTGACTTAATGGCACTGATCATGTGACTGATCATGCGCTGATCATGTTTGCTATCATACACTGATCATGTGCCTCTGGAGGCAATAAACAAAGAGCTGAGTAGGCACGAATCAAACAGTCAGCAGGCATAATCATGGAACTCAGGTGTGAGGAATCATGCTGCTCAGCTGGCAATAATCAAGCAGCTGAACAGGCAGGAATTATGCAGCACAGCTGGCAATTGTCAAGCAGATGACAGGCAGGAATCGTGCAGCTCAGCTGGCAATTGTCAAGCAGATGAGCAGACAGTAATCACGCAGCTCAGCAGGCCCTGATCACGTGACTGAGCATGCACTGTTCACGTGGCTGATCATACACTGATCACGTGATGATCATGCACTGATCACTTGGATATCATGCACTGATCACGTGGCTGATCATACACTGTTCACGTGTCTGACCATGCACTGATCACGTGGCTGATCATGCACTGCTCACGTAACTGATGATGCACTGATCACGTGGCTATCATGCACTGATCACGTGGCTGAACATGCACTGTTCACGTGGCTGATCACACACCTGTCACGTGACATATCATGCACTGATCACGTGGCTATCATGCACTGCTCACGTGGCTCGTCATGGAATGATCACGTAGCAACCATATACTGGTAACGTGACTGATCATGCAAAGATCACGTAAATGATCATGCACTGTTCACGTGACTGATCATGTACTGATCACGTGACTGATCATGCACTGACCACGTGGCTATCATGCTCTGCTCACGTGGCTGATCATGCAACGATCACGTAGCAACCATGTACTGGTCACGTGACTGATCATGCACTGATCACGTAATTGATCCTGCACTGATCACGGGGCTCATCATGCACTGATCACGTGGCTGATCACACATGTATCACGTGACTGATCATGCACTGATCACGTGGCTCTCATGCACTGATCACGTGGCTGTCATGCACTGATCACGTGGATATCAGGCACTGATCACGTGGCTGATCACACACGTATCACATTACTGATCATGCACTGATCACGTTGCTATGATGCACTGATCACGTGGCTATCATGCACTGATCTCGTGGCTGATCAGGCAATGATCACGTAGCTACCATGTACTGGTCACGTGACTGATCATGCACTGATCACGTAATTGATCATGCACTGATCATGTGGCTGATCATGCACTGATCACGTGGCTGATCATACACTGATCACATAACTGATCATGCACTGATCACGTGACTGATCATGCACTGATCACGTGGCTATCATGCACTGATCACTTGGCTGGACATACACTGATCACGTGCCTGGTCATGCACTGATCACGTGGCTGATCATGCACTGATCTCGTGTCTGATCATGCACTGATCACGTGGCTATCATGCACTGCTCACGTGGCTGAACTTGCCATGGTCACGCAGCTACCATGTACTGGTCACATGACTGATCATGCACTGATCACGTGACTGATCATGCACTGATCACGTGGCTATCATGAACTACTCACGTGGCTGATCATGCAATGATCATGTAGCTACTATGTACAGGTCACGTGAATGATCATACACCCATCAGGTGACTGATCATGCACTGATCACGTGGCTATCATGCACTGATCACGAGACTGATCATGCACTGTTCACGTCTATATCATGCACTGATCACATGACTGCCCATGCACTGATCACGTGGATGATCATACACTAATCTTGTGACAGATCATGCACTGATCACGTGGCTGATCATGCACTGATACCGTGACTGAGCATGGACTGATCACATGACTAACATGTAGTGATCACGTGACTTAATGGCGCTGATCATGTGACTGATCATGCGCTGATCATGTTTGCTATCATACACTGATCATGTGCCTCTGGAGGCAATAAACAAGAGCTGAGTAGGCACGAATCAAACAGTCAGCAGGCAATAATCATGGAACTCAGCTGTGAGGAATCATGCTGCTCAGCTGGCAATAATCAAGCAGCTGAGCAGGCAGGAATTACGCAGCACAGCTGGGAATTGTCAAGCAGATGACAGGCAGGAATCGTGCAGCTCAGCTGGCAATTGTCAAGCAGATGAGCAGACAGTAATCACGCAGCTCAGCAGGCCCAGATCACGTGACTGAGCATGCACTGTTCACGTGGCTGATCATGTACTGATCACGTGATGATCATGTACTGATCACTTGATATCATGCACTGATCACGTGGCTGATCATACACTGTTCACGTGTCTGATCATGCACTGATCACGTGGCTGATCATGCACTGATCACGTGGCTATCATGCACTGATCACGTGGCTGATCATGCAATGATCACGTAGCTACCATGTACTGGTCACGTGACTGATCATGCACTGATCACGTAACTGATCATGCACTGATCACGTGGCTGATCATGCACTGATCACGTGGCTGATCATACATTGATCACATAACTGAACATGCACTGATCACGTGACTGATCATGCACTGATCACGTGGCTATCATGCACTGATCACTTGGCTGGACATACACTGATCACGTGCTTGGTCATGCACTGATCACGTGGCTGATCATGCACTGATCACGTGACTGATCATGCACTGATCTCGTGTCTGATCATGCACTGATCACGTGGCTATCATGCACTGCTCACGTGGCTGATCATGCCATGATCACGCAGCTACCATGTACTGGACACATGACTGATCATGCACTGATCACGTGACTGATCATGCAGTGATCACGTGGCTATCATGAACTACTCACGTGGCTGATCATGCAATGATCATGTAGCTACCATGTACAGGTCACGTGAATGATCATACACCCATCAGGTGATGATCATGCACTGATCACGTGGCTATCATGCACGGATCACGAGACTGATCATGCACTTTTCACGTCTATATCATGCACTGATCACATGACTGCCCGTGCACTGATCACGTGGATGATCATACACTAATCTTGTGACAGATCATGTACTGATCACGTGGCTTATCATGCACTGATACTGTGACTGAGCATGGACTGATCACATGACTATCATGTAGTGATCACGTGACATAATGGCACTGATCATGTGACTGATCATGCGCTGATCATGTTTGCTATCATACACTGATCATGTGCCTCTGGAGGCAATAAACAAAGAGCTGAGTAGGCACGAATCAAACAGTCAGCAGGCAATAATCATGGAACTCAGGTGTGAGGAATCATGCTGCTCAGCTGGCAATAATCAAGCAGCTGAGCAGGCAGGAATTACGCAGCACAGCTGGCAATTGTCAAGCAGATGACAGGCAGGAATCGTGCAGCTCAGCTGGCAATTGTCAAGCAGATGAGCAGACAGTAATCACGCAGCTCAGCAGGCCCAGATCACGTGACTGAGCATGCACTGTTCACGTGGCTGATCATACACTGATCACGTGATGATCATGCACTGATCACTTGGATATCATGCACTGATCACGTGGCTGATCATACACTGTTCACGTGTCTGACCATGCACCGATCACGTGGCTGATCATACACTGCTCACGTAACTGATCATGCACTGATCACGTGGCTATCATGCACTGATCACGTGGCTGAACATGCACTGTTCACGTGGCTGATCACACACTTGTCACGTGACATATCATGCACTGATCACGTGGCACTCATGCACTGATCACGTGGCTGATCATACTCTGCTCACGTAACTCATGCACACATCACGTGGCTATCATGCACTGCTCACGTGGCTGTCATGGAATGATCACGTAGCAACCATATACTGGTCACGTGACTGATCATGCAAAGATCACGTAAATGATCATGCACTGTTCACGTGACTGATCATGTACTGATCACGTGACTGATCATGCACTGACCACGTGGCTATCATGCTCTGCTCACGTGGCTGATCATGCAACGATCACATAGCAACCATGTACTGGTCACGTGACTGATCATGCACTGATCACGTAATTGATCCTGCACTGATCACGTGGCTCATCATGCACTGATCACGTGGCTGATCACACATGTATCACGTGACTGATCATGCACTGATCCCGTGGCTCTCATGCACTGATCACGTGGCTATCATGCACTGATCACGTGGATATCATGCACTGATCACGTGGCTGATCACACACGTATCACATGACTGATCATGCACTGATCACGTGGCTATCATGCACTGATCACGTGGCTATCATGCACTGATCACGTGGCTTATCAGGCAATGATCACGTAGCTACCATGTACTGGTCACGTAACTGATCATGCACTGAGCACGTGGCTGCTCATGCACTGATCATGTGGCTGATCATGCACTGATCACGTGGCTGATCATACACTGATCACGTAACTGATCATGCACTGATCACGTGACTGATCATGCACTGATCACGTGGCTTATCATGCACTGATCATGGCTGATCATGCACTGATCACGTGACTGGTCATGCACTGATCACGTGGCTGATCATGCACTGATCACGTGGCTGATCATGCACTGATCTCGTGACTGATCATGCACTGATCACGTGGCTGATCATGCACTGATCACGTGACTGATCATGCACTGATCACGTGACTATCATGCACTGCTCACGTGGCTGATCATGCCATGATCACGCGGCTACCATGTACTGGTCACGTGACTGATCATGCACTGATCACGTGATGATCATGCACTGATCACTGGCTATCATGCACTGATCACGTGGCTGATCATGCACTGATCACGTGTCTGACCATGCACTGATCACGTGGCTGATCACACTGCTCACGTAACTGATCATGCACTGATCACGTGGCTATCATGCACTGATCACGTGGCTGAACATGCACTGTTCACGTGGCTGGTCACACACCTGTCACGTGACATATAATGCACTGATCACGTGGAACTCATGCACTGATCACGTGGCTGATCATACTCTGCTCACGAACTCATGCACACATCACGTGGCTATCAAGCACTGCTCACGTGGCTAGTCATGGAATGATCACGTAGCAACCACATACAGGTAACGTGACTGATCATGCACTGATCACGAATGATCATGCACTGATCACGTGGCTGATCATGTACTGATCACGTGACTGATCATGCACTGATCACGTGGCTATCATGCTCTGATCACGTGGCTGATCATGCACCGATCACGTAGCAACCATGTACTGGTCACATGACTGATCATGCACTGATCACGTAACTGATCATGCACTGATCACGTGGCTTATCATGCACTGATCACGTGGCTGATCACACATGATCACGTGACTGATCATGCACTGATCACGTGGCTCATGCACTGATCACGTGGCTGATCATGCACTGATCACGTGGATATCATGCACTGATCATGTGGCTGATCACACACTGATCACGTGACTGATCATGCACTGATCACGTGGCTATCATGCACTGATCACGTGGCTGATCATGCACTGATCACGTGGCTGATCATGCACTGATCACGTAACTGATCATGCACTGATCACGTGACTGATCATGCACTGATCACGTGGCTATCATGCACTGATCACTTGGCTGACATACACTGATCACGTGCCTGGTCATGCACTGATCACGTGGCTGATCATGCACTGATCACGTGACTGATCATGCACTGATCTCCTGTCTGATCATGCACTGATCACGTGGCTATCATGCACTGCTCACGTGGCTGATCATGCCATGATCACGCAGCTACCATGTACTGGTCACATGACTGATCATGCACTGATCACGGGACTGATCATGCAGTGATCACGTGGCTATCATGCACTACTCACGTGGCTGATCATGCAATGATCAAGTAGCTACCATGTACAGGTCACGTGAATGATCATACACCCATCAGGTGACTGATCATGCACTGATCACGTGGCTATCATGCACTGATCACGACTGATCATGCACTGTTCACGTCTATATCATGCACTGATCACATGACTGCCCGTGCACTGATCACGTGGATGATCATACACTAATCTTGTGACAGATCATGCACTGATCACGTGGCTGATCATGCACTGATACTGTGACTGAGCATGGACTGATCACATGACTATCATGTAGTGATCACGTGACTTAATGGCACTGATCATGTGACTGATCATGCGCTGATCATGTTTGCTATCATACACTGATCATGTGCCTCTGGAGGCAATAAACAAAGAGCTGAGTAGGCACGAATCAAACAGTCAGCAGGCAATAATCATGGAACTCAGGTGTGAGAAATCATGCTGCTCAGCTGGCAATAATCAAGCAGCTGAACAGGCAGGAATTATGCAGCACAGCTGGCAATTGTCAAGCAGATGACAGGCAGGAATCGTGCAGCTCAGCTGGCAATTGTCAAGCAGATGAGCAGACAGTAATCACGCAGCTCAGCAGGCCCAGATCACGTGACTGAGCATGCACTGTTCACGTGGCTGATCATACACTGATCACGTGATGATCATGCACTGATCACTTGGATATCATGCACTGATCACGTGGCTGATCATACACTGTTCACGTGTCTGACCATGCACTGATCACGTGGCTGATCATGCACTGCTCACGTAACTGATCATGCACTGATCACGTGGCTATCATGCACTGATCACGTGGCTGAACATGCACTGTTCACGTGGCGGATCACACACCTGTCACGTGACATATCATGCACTGATCACGTGGCACTCATGCACTGATCACGTGGCTGATCATACCCTGCTCACGTAACTCATGCACACATCACGTGGCTATCATGCACTGCTCACATGGCTCGTCATGGAATGATCACGTAGCTACCATATACTGGTAACGTGACTGATCATGCAAAGATCACGTAAATGATCATGCACTGTTCACGTGACTGATCATGTACTGATCACGTGACTGATCATGCACTGACCACGTGGCTATCATGCTCTGCTCACGTGGCTGATCATGCAACGATCACATAGCAACCATGTACTGGTCACGTGACTGATCATGCACTGATCACGTAATTGATCCTGCACTGATCACGTGGCTCATCATGCACTGATCACGTGGCTGATCACACATGTATCACGTGACTGATCATGCACTGATCCCGTGGCTCTCATGCACTGATCACGTGGCTGTCATGCACTGATCACGTGGATATCATGCACTGATCACGTGGCTGATCACACACGTATCACATGACTGATCATGCACTGATCACGTGGCTATCATGCACTGATCACGTGGCTATCATGCACTGATCACGTGGCTGATCAGGCAATGATCACGAGCTACCATGTACTGGTCACGTGACTGATCATGCACTGAGCACGTAATTGATCCTGCACTGATCATGTGGCTGATCATGCACTGATCACGTGGCTGATCATACACTGATCACATAACTGATCATGCACTGATCACGTGACTGATCATGCACTGATCACGTGGCTATCATGCACTGATCACTTGGCTGGACATACACTGATCACGTGCCTGGTCATGCACTGATCACGTGGCTGATCATGCACTGATCACGTGACTCATCATGCACTGATCTCGTGTCTGATCATGCACTGATCACGTAACTGATCATGCACTGATCTCGTGTCTGATCATGCACTGATCACGCGGCTATCATGCACTGCTCACGTGGCTGATCATGCCATGATCACGCAGCTACCATGTACTGGTCACGTGACTGATCGTGCACTGATCACGTGATGATCATGCACTGATCACGTGACATCATGCACTGATCACGTGGCTGATCATACACTGTTCACGTGCTGACCATGCACTGATCACGTGACTGATCATACACTGCTCAGGTAACTGATCATGCACTGATCACGTGGTTATCATGCACTGATCACGTGACTGAACTTGCACTGTTCACGCTGATCACACACTGTCATGTGACTATCATGCACTGATCACGTGGACTCATGCACTGATCACGTGGTTGATCATACTCTGCTCACGTAACTCATGCACACATCACGTGGCTATCATGCACTGCTCACGTGGCTAGCATGCACTGATCACGAGCTACCACATACAGATAACGTGACTGATCATGCACAGATCACGTAACTGATCATGCACTGTTCACGTGACTGATCATGTACTGATCACGTGACTGATCATGCACTGACCACGTGCCTATCATGCTCTGCTCACGTGGCTGATCATGCACGATCACGTAGCAACCATGTACTGGTCACGTGACTGATCATGCACTGATCACGTGGCTGATCATGCACTGATCATGTGGCTATCATGCACTGATCACGTGGCTGATCACACATGATCACGTGACTGATCATGCACTGATCCCGCGGCTCTCATGCACTGATCACGTGACTGTCATGCACTGATCACGTGGATATCATGCACTGATCATGTGGTTGATCACACACGTATCACATGACTGATCATGCACTGATCACGTGGCTCTCATGCCCTGATCACGTGGCTATCATGCACTGATCACGTGGCTATCATGCACTGATCACGTAACTGATCATGCACTGATCACGTGGCTGATCATGCACAGATCACGTGGCTATCATGCACTGATCACGTGGCTGACATACACTGATCACGTGCCTGATCATGCACTGATCACGTGGCTGATCATGCACTGATCACGTGGCTGATCATGCACTGATCACGTGACTGATCATGCACTGATCACGTGGCTATCATGCACTGATCACGTGGCTGATCATGCAATGATCACGCAGCTACCATGCACTGGTCACGTGAATGATCATACACTGATCACGTGGCTGATCATGCACTGATCACGTGGCTGATCATGCACTGATCACGTGACTGATCATGCAATGATCATGTAGCTACCATGTACAGGTCACGTGAATGATCATACACCCATCAGGTGACTGATCATGCACTGATCACGTGGCTATCATGCACTGATCACGAGACTGATCATGCAATTTTCACGTCTATATCATGCACTGATCACATGACTGCCCATGCACTGATCACGTGGATGATCATACACTAATCTTGTGACAGATCATGTACTGATCACGTGGCTGATCATGCACTGATACCGTGACTGAGCATGGAATGATCACATGACTATCATATAGTGATCACGTGACTTAATGGCACTGATCATGTGACTGATCATGCGCTGATCATGTTTGCTATCATACACTGATCATGTGCCTCTGGAGGCAATAAACAAAGAGCTGAGTAGGCACGAATCAAACAGTCAGCAGGCAATAATCATGGAACTCAGCTGTGAGAAATCATGCTGCTCAGCTGGCAATAATCAAGCAGCTGAGCAGGCAGGAATTACGCAGCACAGCTGGCAATTGTCAAGCAGATGACAGGCAGGAATCGTGCAGCTCAGCTGGCAATTGTCAAGCAGATGAGCAGACAGTAATCACGCAGCTCAGCAGGCCCAGATCACGTGACTGAGCATGCACTGTTCACGTGGCTGATCATACACTGATCACGTGATGATCATGCACTGATCACTTGGATATCATGCACTGATCACGTGGCTGATCATACACTGTTCACGTGTCTGACCATGCACTGATCACGTGGCTGATCATGCACTGCTCACGTAACTGATCATGCACTGATCACGTGGCTATCATGCACTGATCACGTGGCTGAACATGCACTGTTCACGTGGCTGATCACACACCTGTCACGTGACATATCATGCACTGATCACGTGGCACTCATGCACTGATCACGTGGCTGATCATACTCTGATCACGTAACTCATGCACACATCACGTGGCTATCATGCACTGCTCACGTGGCTCGTCATGGAATGATCACGTAGCAACCATATACTGGTCACGTGACTGATCATGCACTGATCACGTAAATGATCATGCACTGTTCACGTGACTGATCATGCACTGATCACGTGACTGATCATGCACTGATCACGTGGCTATCATGCTCTGCTCACGTGGCTGATCATGCAACGATCACGTAGCAACCATATACTGGTCACGTGACTGATCATGCACTGATCACGTGACTGATAATGCACTGATCACGTGGCTATCATGCACTGATCACGTGGCTGATCACACATGTATCACGTGACTGATCATGCACTGATCACGTGGCTATCATGCACTGATCACGTGGCTGATCATGCACTGATCACGTGGATATCATGCACTGATCATGTGGCTGATCACACACGTATCACATGACTGATCATGCACTGATCACGTGGCTATCATGCACTGATCACGTGGCTATCATGCACTGATCACGTGGCTGATCATGCAATGATCACGTAGCTACCTTGTACTGGTCACGTGACTGATCATGCACTGATCACGAATTGATCATGCACTGATCACGTGGCTGATCATGCACTGATCACGTGGCTGATCATGCACTGATCACATGACTGATCATGCACTGATCACGTGACTGATCATGCACTGATCACGTGGCTATCATGCACTGATCACGTGGCTGAACATGCACTGATCACGTGCTGATCATGCACTGATCACGGCTGATCATGCACTGATCACGTGACTGATCATGCACTGATCACGTGCTGATCATGCACTGATCACGTGACTGATCATGCACTGATCACGTGACTGATCATGCACTGATCACGTGGCTATCATGCACTGATCACGTGGCTGATCATGCCATGATCACGCAGATCATGCACTGATCACGTGACTGATCATGCACTGATCACGTGATGATCATGCACTGATCACGTGACATCATGCACTGATCACGTGGCTGATCATACACTGATCACGTGTCTGATCATGCACTGATCACGTGGCTGATCATGCACTGATCACGAACTGATCATGCACTGATCACGTGGCTATCATGCACTGATCACGTGGCTGATCATGCACTGATCACGTGGCTGATCACACACTGTCACGTGACATATCATGCACTGATCACGTGGAATCATGCACTGATCACGTGGCTGATCATACACTGATCACGTGACTCATGCACTGATCACGTGGCTATCATGCACTGCTCACGTGGCTGTCATGCACTGATCACGTAGCTACCATATACTGGTCACGTGATGATCATGCACTGATCACGAATGATCATGCACTGATCACGTGACTGATCATGCACTGATCACGTGACTGATCATGCACTGATCACGTGGCTATCATGCACTGCTCACGTGGCTGATCATGCAACGATCACGAGCAACCATGTACTGGTCACGTGACTGATCATGCACTGATCACGTAATTGATCATGCACTGATCACGTGGCTGATCATGCACTGATCACGTGGCTGATCACACATGATCACGTGACTGATCATGCACTGATCACGTGGCTATCATGCACTGATCACGTGGCTGATCATGCACTGATCACGTGGATATCATGCACTGATCACGTGGCTGATCATGCACGATCACGTGACTGATCATGCACTGATCACGTGGCTATCATGCACTGATCACGTGGCTGATCATGCACTGATCACGTGACTGATCATGCACTGATCACGTGACTGATCATGCACTGATCACGTGGCTGATCATGCACTGATCACGTGGCTGATCATGCACTGATCACGTGACTGATCATGCACTGATCACGTGGCTGATCATGCACTGATCACGTGGACTGATCATGCACTGATCACGTGACTGATCATGCACTGATCACGTGGCTATCATGCACTGATCACGTGGCTGATCATGCATGATCACGCAGCTACCATGTACTGGTCACATGACTGATCATGCACTGATCACGTGACTGATCATGCACTGATCACGTGGCTATCATGCACTGATCACGTGGCTGATCATGCAATGATCATGTAGCTACCATGTACTGGTCACGTGAATGATCATACACTGATCAGGTGACTGATCATGCACTGATCACGTGGCTATCATGCACTGATCACGTGACTGATCATGCACTGATCACGCCTATATCATGCACTGATCACATGACTGCCCATGCACTGATCACGTGGATGATCATGCACTGATCACGTGACTGATCATGCACTGATCACGTGGCTGATCATGCACTGATCACGTGATGATCATGCACTGATCACTGGATATCATGCACTGATCACGTGGCTGATCATGCACTGATCACGTGTCTGATCATGCACTGATCACGTGGCTGATCATACACTGTGCACGTAACTGATCATGCACTGATCACGTGGCTATCATGCACTGATCACGGCTGATCATGCACTGATCACGTGGCTGATCACACACTGTCACGTGACATATCATGCACTGATCACGTGGCACTCATGCACTGATCACGTGGCTGATCATACACTGCTCACGAACTCATGCACTGATCACGTGGCTATCATGCACTGATCACGTGGCTGTCATGCAATGATCACGTAGCTATCATATACTGGTCACGTGACTGATCATGCACTGATCACGAATGATCATGCACTGATCACGTGACTGATCATGCACTGATCACGTGACTGATCATGCACTGATCACGTGGCTATCATGCACTGCTCACGTGGCTGATCATGCACTGATCACGAGCAACCATGTACTGGTCACGTGACTGATCATGCACTGATCACACTGATCATGCACTGATCACGTGGCTCATCATGCACTGATCACGTGGCTGATCACACATGATCACGTGACTGATCATGCACTGATCACGTGGCTATCATGCACTGATCACGTGGCTGTCATGCACTGA
The DNA here is from genome assembly GCF_032452875.1 of Bos javanicus. NCBI lineage: Eukaryota > Metazoa > Chordata > Mammalia > Artiodactyla > Bovidae > Bos > Bos javanicus. The sequence continues at coordinate 49,408 of NW_026894713.1, read as the reverse complement.
TCACGTGGATATCATGCACTGATCACGTGGCTGATCACACACTGATCACGTGACTGATCATGCACTGATCACGTTGATCATGCACTGATCACGTGGCTATCATGCACTGATCACGTGGCTGATCATGCACTGATCACGTAGCTACCATGTACTGGTCACGTGACTGATCATGCACTGATCACGTAACTGATCATGCACTGATCACGTGGCTGATCATGCACTGATCACGTGGCTGATCATGCACTGATCACGTAACTGATCATGCACTGATCACGTGACTGATCATGCACTGATCACGTGGCTATCATGCACTGATCACGTGGCTGATCATGCACTGATCACGTGCCTGATCATGCACTGATCACGTGGCTGATCATGCACTGATCACATGACTGATCATGCACTGATCACGTGACTGATCATGCACTGATCACGTGGCTATCATGCACTGCTCACGTGGCTGATCATGCAATGATCATGTAGCTACCATGTACAGGTCACGTGAATGATCATACACCCATCAGGTGACTGATCATGCACTGATCACGTGGCTATCATGCACTGATCACGACTGATCATGCACTGTTCACGTCTATATCATGCACTGATCACATGACTGCCCATGCACTGATCACGTGGATGATCATACACTAATCATGTGACAGATCATGCACTGATCACGTGGCTGATCATGCACTGATACTGTGACTGAGCATGGACTGATCACATGACTATCATGTAGTGATCACGTGACTTAATGGCACTGATCATGTGACTGATCATGCGCTGATCATGTTTGCTATCATACACTGATCATGTGCCTCTGGAGGCAATAAACAAAGAGCTGAGTAGGCACGAATCAAACAGTCAGCAGGCAATAATCATGGAACTCAGGTGTGAGGAATCATGCTGCTCAGCTGGCAATAATCAAGCAGCTGAGCAGGCAGGAATTACGCAGCACAGCTGGCAATTGTCAAGCAGATGACAGGCAGGAATCGTGCAGCTCAGCTGGCAATTGTCAAGCAGATGAGCAGACAGTAATCACGCAGCTCAGCAGGCCCAGATCACGTGACTGAGCATGCACTGTTCACGTGGCTGATCATACTGATCACGTGATGATCATGCACTGATCACTTGGATATCATGCACTGATCACGTGGCTGATCATACACTGTTCACGTGTCTGACCATGCACTGATCACGTGGCTGATCATACACTGCTCACGTAACTGATCATGCACTGATCACGTGGCTATCATGCACTGATCACGTGGCTGATCATGCACTGATCACGTGGCTGATCATGCACTGATCACGTGATGATCATGCACTGATCACGAATTGATCATGCACTGATCACGTGGCTGATCATGCACTGATCACGTGGCTGATCATGCACTGATCACGTGGCTGATCATGCACTGATCACGTGACTGATCATGCACTGATCACGTGGCTATCATGCACTGATCACGTGGCTGATCATGCACTGATCACGTACTGATCATGCACTGATCACGTGACTGATCATGCACTGATCACGTGACTGATCATGCACTGATCACGTGGCTATCATGCACTGATCACGTGGCTGATCATGCAATGATCACGTAGCTACCATGTACTGGTCACGTGACTGATCATGCACTGATCACAATTGATCATGCACTGATCACGTGGCTGATCATGCACTGATCACGTGGCTGATCATGCACTGATCACGTAACTGATCATGCACTGATCACGTGACTGATCATGCACTGATCACGTGGCTATCATGCACTGATCACGTGGCTGGACATGCACTGATCACGTGCCTGATCATGCACTGATCACGTGGCTGATCATGCACTGATCACGTGACTGATCATGCACTGATCACGTGGCTGATCATGCACTGATCACGTGGCTGATCATGCACTGATCACGTAACTGATCATGCACTGATCACGTGGCTATCATGCACTGATCACGTGGCTGATCATGCACTGATCACGTGGCTGATCACACACTGATCACGTGACTGATCATGCACTGATCACGTGGCATCATGCACTGATCACGTGGCTGATCATGCACTGATCACGCAATCATGCACTGATCACGTGGCTATCATGCACTGATCACGTGGCTGATCATGCACTGATCACGTATGAACATATACTGGTCACGTGACTGATCATGCACTGATCACGAATGATCATGCACTGATCACGTGACTGATCATGCACTGATCACGTGACTGATCATGCACTGATCACGTGGCTATCATGCACTGATCACGTGGCTGATCATGCATGATCACGCAGCTACCATGCACTGATCACGTGACTGATCATGCACTGATCACGTGACTGATCATGCACTGATCACGGCTGATCATGCACTGATCACGTGGCTGATCATGCACTGATCACGTGGCTATCATGCACTGATCACGTGACTGATCATGCACTGATCACGTGGCTGATCATGCACTGATCACGTGGCTGATCATGCACTGATCACGTGGCTGATCATGCACTGATCACGTCTGATCATGCACTGATCACGTGGCTATCATGCACTGATCACGTGGCTGATCATGCACTGATCACGTGGCTATCATGCACTGATCACGTGACTGATCATGCACTGATCACGTGACTGATCATGCACTGATCACGTGGCTATCATGCACTGATCACGTGGCTGATCATGCACTGATCACGTAGCTATCATGCACTGATCACGTAACTGATCATGCACTGATCACGTAACTGATCATGCACTGATCACGTGGCTGATCATGCACTGATCACGTGGCTGATCATGCACTGATCACGTAACTGATCATGCACTGATCACGTGACTGATCATGCACTGATCACGTGGCTGATCATGCACTGATCACGTGGCTATCATGCACTGATCACGTGGCTGATCATGCACTGATCACGTAGCTACCATGCACTGATCACGTGACTGATCATGCACTGATCACGTAACTGATCATGCACTGATCACGTGGCTGATCATGCACTGATCACGTGGCTGATCATACACTGATCACGTAACTGATCATGCACTGATCACGTGACTGATCATGCACTGATCACGTGGCTATCATGCACTGATCACGTGGCTGGACATGCACTGATCACGTGCCTGATCATGCACTGATCACGTGGCTGATCATGCACTGATCACGGACTGATCATGCACTGATCACGTGACTGATCATGCACTGATCACGTGGCTATCATGCACTACTCACGTGGCTGATCATGCAATGATCATGTAGCTACCATGTACAGGTCACGTGAATGATCATACACCCATCAGGTGACTGATCATGCACTGATCACGTGGCTATCATGCACTGATCACGTGACTGATCATGCACTGATCACGTCTATATCATGCACTGATCACATGACTGCATGCACTGATCACGTGGATGATCATACACTAATCTTGTGACAGATCATGCACTGATCACGTGGCTGATCATGCACTGATACCGTGACTGAGCATGGACTGATCACATGACTATCATGTAGTGATCACGTGACTTAATGGCACTGATCATGTGACTGATCATGCGCTGATCATGTTTGCTATCATACACTGATCATGTGCCTCTGGAGGCAATAAACAAAGAGCTGAGTAGGCACGAATCAAACAGTCAGCAGGCAATAATCATGGAACTCAGGTGTGAGGAATCATGCTGCTCAGCTGGCAATAATCAAGCAGCTGAGCAGGCAGGAATTACGCAGCACAGCTGGCAATTGTCAAGCAGATGACAGGCAGGAATCGTGCAGCTCAGCTGGCAATTGTCAAGCAGATGAGCAGACAGTAATCACGCAGCTCAGCAGGCCCAGATCACGTGACTGAGCATGCACTGTTCACGTGGCTGATCATACTGATCACGTGATGATCATGCACTGATCACTTGGATATCATGCACTGATCACGTGGCTGATCATACACTGTTCACGTGTCTGACCATGCACTGATCACGTGGCTGATCATACACTGCTCACGTAACTGATCATGCACTGATCACGTGGCTATCATGCACTGATCACGTGGCTGATCATGCACTGATCACGTGGCTGATCATGCACTGGTCACGTGACTGATCATGCACTGATCACGCACTGATCATGCACTGATCACGTGGCTGATCATGCACTGATCACGTGGCTGATCATGCACTGATCACGTAACTGATCATGCACTGATCACGTGACTGATCATGCACTGATCACGTGGCTATCATGCACTGATCACGTGGCTGATCATGCACTGATCACGTGGCTGATCATGCACTGATCACGTGACTGATCATGCACTGATCACGTGACTGATCATGCACTGATCACGTGGCTATCATGCACTGATCACGTGGCTGATCATGCAATGATCACGTAGCTACCATGTACTGGTCACGTGACTGATCATGCACTGATCACGTAATTGATCATGCACTGATCACGTGGCTGATCATGCACTGATCACGTGGCTGATCATGCACTGATCACGTAACTGATCATGCACTGATCACGTGACTGATCATGCACTGATCACGTGGCTATCATGCACTGATCACGTGGCTGGACATGCACTGATCACGTGCCTGATCATGCACTGATCACGTGCTGATCATGCACTGATCACGTGACTGATCATGCACTGATCATCACTGATCACGTGGCTGATCATACACTGCTCACGTAACTGATCATGCACTGATCACGTGGCTATCATGCACTGATCACGTGGCTGATCATGCACTGATCACGTGGCTGATCATGCACTGATCACGTGACTATCATGCACTGATCACGTGGCATCATGCACTGATCACGTGGCTGATCATGCACTGATCACGAATCATGCACTGATCACGTGGCTATCATGCACTGATCACGTGGCTGTCATGCACTGATCACGGCAATCATGCACTGATCACGTGACTGATCATGCACTGATCACGTGGCTGATCATGCACTGATCACGTGACTGATCATGCACTGATCACGTGACTGATCATGCACTGATCACGTGGCTATCATGCACTGATCACGTGGCTGATCATGCCATGATCACTAGCTATCATGCACTGATCACGTGACTGATCATGCACTGATCACGTGACTGATCATGCACTGATCACGTGGCTATCATGCACTGATCACGTGGCTGATCATGCACTGATCACGTGGCTATCATGCACTGATCACGTCTGATCATGCACTGATCACGTGGCTATCATGCACTGATCACGTGGCTGATCATGCACTGATCACGAGCTGATCATGCACTGATCACGTGACTGATCATGCACTGATCACGTGGCTATCATGCACTGATCACGTGGCTGATCATGCATGATCACGCAGCTACCATGCACTGATCACATGACTGATCATGCACTGATCACGTGACTGATCATGCACTGATCACGTGGCTATCATGCACTACTCACGTGGCTGATCATGCAATGATCATGTAGCTACCATGTACTGGTCACGTGACTGATCATACACCCATCACGTGACTGATCATGCACTGATCACGTGGCTATCATGCACTGATCACGTGACTGATCATGCACTGATCACGTCTATATCATGCACTGATCACATGACTGATCATGCACTGATCACGTGGATGATCATACACTAATCACGTGACAGATCATGCACTGATCACGTGGCTGATCATGCACTGATCACGTGACTGATCATGGACTGATCACATGACTATCATGTACTGATCACGTGACTTAATGGCACTGATCATGTGACTGATCATGCGCTGATCATGTTTGCTATCATACACTGATCATGTGCCTCTGGAGGCAATAAACAAAGAGCTGAGTAGGCACGAATCAAACAGTCAGCAGGCAATAATCATGGAACTCAGGTGTGAGGAATCATGCTGCTCAGCTGGCAATAATCAAGCAGCTGAGCAGGCAGGAATTACGCAGCACAGCTGGCAATTGTCAAGCAGATGACAGGCAGGAATCGTGCAGCTCAGCTGGCAATTGTCAAGCAGATGAGCAGACAGTAATCACGCAGCTCAGCAGGCCCTGATCACGTGACTGAGCATGCACTGATCACGTGGCTGATCATACTGATCACGTGATGATCATGCACTGATCACGTGGATATCATGCACTGATCACGTGGCTGATCATGCACTGATCACGTGACTGATCATGCACTGATCACGTGGCTGATCATGCACTGATCACGTGGCTATCATGCACTGATCACGTGGCTGATCATGCACTGATCACGTGGCTGATCATGCACTGATCACGTGGCTGATCATGCACTGATCACGTAACTGATCATGCACTGATCACGTGGCTATCATGCACTGATCACGTGGCTGATCATGCACTGATCACGTAGCTACCATGCACTGATCACGTGACTGATCATGCACTGATCACGTCTGATCATGCACTGATCACGTGGCTGATCATGCACTGATCACGTGGCTGATCATGCACTGATCACGTGACTGATCATGCACTGATCACGTGACTGATCATGCACTGATCACGTGGCTATCATGCACTGATCACGTGGCTGGACATGCACTGATCACGTGCCTGATCATGCACTGATCACGTGACTGATCATGCACTGATCACGTGACTGATCATGCACTGATCACGTGGCTATCATGCACTGATCACGTGGCTGATCATGCAATGATCACGTAGCTACCATGCACTGATCACGTGACTGATCATGCACTGATCACGTGATTGATCATGCACTGATCACGTGGCTGATCATGCACTGATCACGTGGCTGATCATGCACTGATCACGTGACTGATCATGCACTGATCACGTGACTGATCATGCACTGATCACGTGGCTGATCATGCACTGATCACTGGCTGATCATGCACTGATCACGTGACTGATCATGCACTGATCACGTGGCTGATCATGCACTGATCACGTGACTGATCATGCACTGATCACGTGGCTGATCATGCACTGATCACGTGGCTGATCATGCACTGATCACGTAACTGATCATGCACTGATCACGTGGCTATCATGCACTGATCACGTGGCTGATCATGCACTGATCACGTGGCTGATCACACACTGTCACGTGACATATCATGCACTGATCACGTGGCACTCATGCACTGATCACGTGGCTGATCATACTCTGCTCACGAACTCATGCACACATCACGTGGCTATCATGCACTGCTCACGTGGCTGTCATGGAATGATCACGTAGCAACCATATACTGGTCACGTGACTGATCATGCACTGATCACGAATGATCATGCACTGATCACGTGACTGATCATGCACTGATCACGTGACTGATCATGCACTGATCACGTGGCTATCATGCACTGATCACGTGGCTGATCATGCATGATCACGCAGCTACCATGTACTGATCACGTGACTGATCATGCACTGATCACGTGACTGATCATGCACTGATCACGTGGCTATCATGCACTGATCACGTGGCTGATCATGCACTGATCACGTGGCTATCATGCACTGATCACGTGGCTGATCATGCACTGATCACGTGGCTATCATGCACTGATCACGTGGCTGATCATGCACTGATCACGTAGCTGACCATGCACTGATCACGTGACTGATCATGCACTGATCACGTGGCTATCATGCACTGCTCACGTGGCTGATCATGCCATGATCAAGCAGCTACCATGTACTGGTCACATGACTGATCATGCACTGATCACGTGACTGATCATGCAGTGATCACGTGGCTATCATGCACTACTCACGTGGCTGATCATGCAATGATCATGTAGCTACCATGTACAGGTCACGTGAATGATCATACACCCATCAGGTGACTGATCATGCACTGATCACGTGGCTATCATGCACTGATCACGAGACTGATCATGCACTGATCACGTCTATATCATGCACTGATCACATGACTGCCCATGCACTGATCACGTGGATGATCATACACTAATCTTGTGACAGATCATGCACTGATCACGTGGCTGATCATGCACTGATACCGTGACTGAGCATGGACTGATCACATGACTATCATGTAGTGATCACGTGACTTAATGGCACTGATCATGTGACTGATCATGCGCTGATCATGTTTGCTATCATACACTGATCATGTGCCTCTGGAGGCAATAAACAAAGAGCTGAGTAGGCACGAATCAAACAGTCAGCAGGCAATAATCATGGACCTCAGGTGTGAGGAATCATGCTGCTCAGCTGGCAATAATCAAGCAGCTGAACAGGCAGGAATTACGCAGCACAGCTGGCAATTGTCAAGCAGATGACAGGCAGGAATCGTGCAGCTCAGCTGGCAATTGTCAAGCAGATGAGCAGACAGTAATCACGCAGCTCAGCAGGCCCAGATCACGTGACTGAGCATGCACTGTTCACGTGGCTGATCATACACTGATCACGTGATGATCATGCACTGATCACTTGTATATCATGCACTGATCACGTGGCTGATCATACACTGTTCACGTGTCTGACCATGCACTGATCACGTGGCTGATCATGCACTGCTCACGTAACTGATCATGCACTGATCACGTGGCTGAACATGCACTGTTCACGTGGCTGATCACACACCTGTCACGTGACATATCATGCACTGATCACGTGGCACTCATGCACTGATCACGTGGCTGATCATACTCTGCTCACGTAACTCATGCACACATCACGTGGCTATCATGCACTGCTCACGTGGCTCGTCATGGAATGATCACGTAGCAACCATATACTGGTCACGTGACTGATCATGCAAAGATCACGTAAATGATCATGCACTGTTCACGTGACTGATCATGTACTGATCACGTGACTGATCATGCACTGATCACGTGGCTATCATGCTCTGCTCACGTGGCTGATCATGCAACGATCACGTAGCAACCATGTACTGGTCACGTGACTGATCATGCACTGATCATGTAATTGATCCTGCACTGATCACGTGGCTCATCATGCACTGATCACGTGGCTGATCACACATGTATCACGTGACTGATCATGCACTGATCACGTGGCTATCATGCACTGATCACGTGGCTGTCATGCACTGATCACGTGGATATCATGCACTGATCACGTGGCTGATCACACACGTATCACATGACTGATCATGCACTGATCACGTGGCTATCATGCACTGATCACGTGGCTATCATGCACTGATCACGTGGCTGATCATGCAATGATCACGTAGCTACCATGTACTGGTCACGTGACTGATCATGCACTGATCACGTGATTGATCATGCACTGATCACGTGGCTGATCATGCACTGATCACGTGGCTGATCATGCACTGATCACGTGGCTGATCATGCACTGATCACGTGGCTGATCATAACTGATCATGCACTGATCACGTGACTGATCATGCACTGATCACGTGGCTATCATGCACTGATCACGTGGCTGATCATGCACTGATCACGTGCTGATCATGCACTGATCACGTGACTGATCATGCACTGATCACGTGACTGATCATGCACTGATCACGTGGCTATCATGCACTGCTCACGTGGCTGATCATGCCATGATCACGCAGCTACCATGTACTGGTCACATGACTGATCATGCACTGATCACGTGACTGATCATGCAGTGATCACGCTATCATGAACTACTCACGTGGCTGATCATGCAATGATCATGTAGCTACCATGTACAGGTCACGTGAATGATCATACACCCATCAGGTGACTGATCATGCACTGATCACGTGGCTATCATGCACTGATCACGAGACTGATCATGCACTGATCACGCTATATCATGCACTGATCACATGACTGCCCATGCACTGATCACGTGGATGATCATACACTAATCTTGTGACAGATCATGCACTGATCACGTGGCTGATCATGCACTGATACCGTGACTGAGCATGGACTGATCACATGACTATCATGTAGTGATCACGTGACTTAATGGCGCTGATCATGTGACTGATCATGCGCTGATCATGTTTGCTATCATACACTGATCATGTGCCTCTGGAGGCAATAAACAAAGAGCTGAGTAGGCACGAATCAAACAGTCAGCAGGCAATAATCATGGAACTCAGGTGTGAGGAATCATGCTGCTCAGCTGGCAATAATCAAGCAGCTGAGCAGGCAGGAATTACGCAGCACAGCTGGCAATTGTCAAGCAGATGACAGGCAGGAATCGTGCAGCTCAGCTGGCAATTGTCAAGCAGATGAGCAGACAGTAATCACGCAGCTCAGCAGGCCCAGATCACGTGACTGAGCATGCACTGTTCACGTGGCTGATCATACACTGATCACGTGATGATCATGCACTGATCACTTGGATATCATGCACTGATCACGTGGCTGATCATACACTGTTCACGTGTCTGACCATGCACTGATCACGTGGCTGATCATACACTGCTCACGTAACTGATCATGCACTGATCACGTGGCTATCATGCACTGATCACGTGGCTGAACATGCACTGTTCACGTGGCTGATCACACACCTGTCACGTGACATATCATGCACTGATCACGTGGCACTCATGCACTGATCACGTGGCTGATCATACTCTGCTCACGTAACTCATGCACACATCACGTGGCTATCATGCACTGCTCACGTGGCTGTCATGGAATGATCACGTAGCAACCATATACTGGTCACGTGACTGATCATGCACTGATCACGAATTGATCCTGCACTGATCACGTGACTGATCATGCACTGATCACGTGGCTGATCACACATGATCACGTGGACTGATCATGCACTGATCACGTGGCTGATCATGCACTGATCACGTGGCTGATCATGCACTGATCACGTGGCTATCATGCACTGATCACGTGGCTGATCATGCACGATCACATGACTGATCATGCACTGATCACGTGACTATCATGCACTGATCACGAACTGATCATGCACTGATCACGTGGCTGATCATGCACTGATCACGTGGCTGATCACACATGATCACGTGACTGATCATGCACTGATCACGTGGCTATCATGCACTGATCACGTGGTCATGCACTGATCACGTGGCTATCATGCACTGATCACGTGGCTGATCACACACGATCACGTGACTGATCATGCACTGATCACGTGGCTATCATGCACTGATCACGTGGCTGTCATGCAATGATCACGTAGCTACCGTGTACTGGTCACGTAACTGATCATGCACTGAGCACGTAATTGATCATGCACTGATCACGTGGCTGATCATGCACTGATCACGTGGCTGATCATACACTGATCACGTACTGATCATGCACTGATCACGTAACTGATCATGCACTGATCACGTGGCTATCATGCACTGATCACGTGGCTGACATACACTGATCACGTGCCTGATCATGCACTGATCACGTGGCTGATCATGCACTGATCACGTGACTGATCATGCACTGATCACGTGTCTGATCATGCACTGATCACGTGGCTATCATGCACTGCTCACGTGGCTGATCATGCCATGATCACGCAGCTACCATGTACTGGTCACATGACTGATCATGCACTGATCACGTGACTGATCATGCAGTGATCACGTGGCTATCATGCACTACTCACGTGGCTGATCATGCAATGATCATGTAGCTACCATGTACAGGTCACGTGAATGATCATACACCCATCAGGTGACTGATCATGCACTGATCACGTGGCTATCATGCACTGATCACGAGACTGATCATGCACTGATCACGTCTATATCATGCACTGATCACATGACTGCCCATGCACTGATCACGTGGATGATCATACACTAATCTTGTGACAGATCATGCACTGATCACGTGGCTGATCATGCACTGATACCGTGACTGAGCATGGACTGATCACATGACTATCATGTAGTGATCACGTGACTTAATGGCACTGATCATGTGACTGATCATGCGCTGATCATGTTTGCTATCATACACTGATCATGTGCCTCTGGAGGCAATAAACAAAGAGCTGAGTAGGCACGAATCAAACAGTCAGCAGGCAATAATCATGGAACTCAGGTGTGAGGAATCATGCTGCTCAGCTGGCAATAATCAAGCAGCTGAGCATGCAGGAATCGTGCAGCTCAGCTGGCAATTGTCAAGCAGATGAGCAGACAGTAATCACGCAGCTCAGCAGGCCCAGATCACGTGACTGAGCATGCACTGTTCACGTGGCTGATCATACACTGATCACGTGATGATCATGCACTGATCACTTGGATATCATGCACTGATCACGTGGCTGATCATACACTGTTCACGTGTCTGACCATGCACTGATCACGTGGCTGATCATACACTGCTCACGTAACTGATCATGCACTGATCACGTGGCTATCATGCACTGATCACGTGGCTGAACATGCACTGTTCACGTGGCTGATCACACACCTGTCACGTGACATATCATGCACTGATCACGTGGCACTCATGCACTGATCACGTGGCTGATCATACTCTGCTCACGTAACTCATGCACACATCACGTGGCTATCATGCACTGCTCACGGCTCGTCATGGAATGATCACGTAGCAACCATATACTGGTCACGTGACTGATCATGCAAAGACGTAAATGATCATGCACTGTTCACGTGACTGATCATGTACTGATCACGTGACTGATCATGCACTGATCACGTGGCTATCATGCACTGCTCACGTGGCTGATCATGCATGATCACGCAGCTACCATGTACTGGTCACGTGACTGATCATGCACTGATCACGTAACTGATCATGCACTGATCACGTGGCTCATCATGCACTGATCACGTGGCTGATCACACATGTATCACGTGACTGATCATGCACTGATCACGTGGCTATCATGCACTGATCACGTGGCTATCATGCACTGATCACGTGACTGATCATGCACTGATCACGTGACTGATCATGCACTGATCACGTGGCTATCATGCACTGATCACGTGGCTGATCATGCACTGATCACGTGGCTGATCATGCACTGATCACGTGGCTGATCATGCACTGATCACGTAACTGATCATGCACTGATCACGTGACTGATCATGCACTGATCACGTGGCTGATCATGCACTGATCACGTGGCTATCATGCACTGATCACGTGGCTGATCATGCACTGATCACGTAGCTATCATGCACTGATCACGTAACTGATCATGCACTGATCACGACTGATCATGCACTGATCACGTGGCTGATCATGCACTGATCACGTGGCTGATCATGCACTGATCACGTGACTGATCATGCACTGATCACGTGACTGATCATGCACTGATCACGTGGCTGATCATGCACTGATCACGTGGCTGATCATGCACTGATCACGGCTGATCATGCACTGATCACGTGGCTGATCATGCACTGATCACGTGACTGATCATGCACTGATCACGTGACTGATCATGCACTGATCACGTGGCTATCATGCACTACTCACGTGGCTGATCATGCAATGATCATGTAGCTACCATGTACAGGTCACGTGAATGATCATACACCCATCAGGTGACTGATCATGCACTGATCACGTGGCTATCATGCACTGATCACGAGACTGATCATGCACTGATCACGTCTATATCATGCACTGATCACATGACTGCCCATGCACTGATCACGTGGATGATCATACACTAATCTTGTGACAGATCATGCACTGATCACGTGGCTGATCATGCACTGATACCGTGACTGAGCATGGACTGATCACATGACTATCATGTAGTGATCACGTGACTTAATGGCACTGATCATGTGACTGATCATGCGCTGATCATGTTTGCTATCATACACTGATCATGTGCCTCTGGAGGCAATAAACAAAGAGCTGAGTAGGCACGAATCAAACAGTCAGCAGGCAATAATCATGGAACTCAGGTGTGAGGAATCATGCTGCTCAGCTGGCAATAATCAAGCAGCTGAGCAGGCAGGAATTACGCAGCACAGCTGGCAATTGTCAAGCAGATGACAGGCAGGAATCGTGCAGCTCAGCTGGCAATTGTCAAGCAGATGAGCAGACAGTAATCACGCAGCTCAGCAGGCCCAGATCACGTGACTGAGCATGCACTGTTCACGTGGCTGATCATACTGATCACGTGATGATCATGTACTGATCACTTGGATATCATGCACTGATCACGTGGCTGATCATACACTGTTCACGTGTCTGACCATGCACTGATCACGTGGCTGATCATACACTGCTCACGTAACTGATCATGCACTGATCACGTGGCTATCATGCACTGATCACGTGGCTGATCATGCACTGATCACGTGGCTACCATGCACTGGTCACGTGACTGATCATGCACTGATCACGTTGATCATGCACTGATCACGTGGCTGATCATGCACTGATCACGTGGCTGATCATGCACTGATCACGTAACTGATCATGCACTGATCACGTGACTGATCATGCACTGATCACGTGGCTATCATGCACTGATCACGTGGCTGATCATGCACTGATCACGTGACTGATCATGCACTGATCACGTGACTGATCATGCACTGATCACGTGACTGATCATGCACTGATCACGTGGCTATCATGCACTGATCACGTGGCTGATCATGCAATGATCACGTAGCTACCATGTACTGGTCACGTGACTGATCATGCACTGATCACGTAATTGATCATGCACTGATCACGTGGCTGATCATGCACTGATCACGTGGCTGATCATGCACTGATCACGTAACTGATCATGCACTGATCACGTGACTGATCATGCACTGATCACGTGGCTATCATGCACTGATCACGTGGCTGATCATGCACTGATCACGTGCCTGATCATGCACTGATCACGTGGCTGATCATGCACTGATCACGTGGCTGATCATGCACTGATCACGGTCTGATCATGCACTGATCACGTGGCTGATCATGCACTGATCACGTAACTGATCATGCACTGATCACGTGGCTATCATGCACTGATCACGTGGCTGATCATGCACTGATCACGTGGCTGATCACACACTGTCACGTGACTGATCATGCACTGATCACGTGGCATCATGCACTGATCACGTGGCTGATCATACTGATCACGTAATCATGCACTGATCACGTGGCTATCATGCACTGATCACGTGGCTGATCATGCACTGATCACGTGAGCTACCATATACTGGTCACGTGACTGATCATGCACTGATCACGAATGATCATGCACTGATCACGTGACTGATCATGCACTGATCACGTGACTGATCATGCACTGATCACGTGGCTATCATGCACTGATCACGTGGCTGATCATGCATGATCACGCAGCTACCATGTACTGGTCACGTGACTGATCATGCACTGATCACGTGACTGATCATGCACTGATCACGTGGCTATCATGCACTGATCACGTGGCTGATCATGCACTGATCACGTAGCTGACCATGCACTGATCACGTGACTGATCATGCACTGATCACGTGGCTATCATGCACTGATCACGTGGCTGATCATGCACTGATCACGTGCTGATCATGCACTGATCACGTGACTGATCATGCACTGATCACGTGGCTATCATGCACTGATCACGTGGCTGATCATGCATGATCACGCAGCTACCATGCACTGATCACGTGACTGATCATGCACTGATCACGTGACTGATCATGCACTGATCACGTGGCTATCATGCACTGATCACGTGGCTGATCATGCACTGATCACGTAGCTACCATGCACTGATCACGTGAATGATCATACACTGATCAGGTGACTGATCATGCACTGATCACGTGGCTGATCATGCACTGATCACGTGGCTGATCATGCACTGATCACGTGACTGATCATGCACTGATCACGTGACTGATCATGCACTGATCACGTGGCTGATCATGCACTGATCACGTGGCTATCATGCACTGATCACGTGGCTGATCATGCACTGATCACGTAGCTACCATGTACTGGTCACGTGACTGATCATGCACTGATCACGTAACTGATCATGCACTGATCACGTGGCTGATCATGCACTGATCACGTGGCTGATCATGCACTGATCACGTGACTGATCATGCACTGATCACGTGACTGATCATGCACTGATCACGTGGCTATCATGCACTGATCACGTGGCTGATCATGCACTGATCACGTGGCTGATCATGCACTGATCACGTGGCTGATCATGCACTGATCACGTGACTGATCATGCACTGATCACGTGACTGATCATGCACTGATCACGTGGCTATCATGCACTGATCACGTGGCTGATCATGCAATGATCATGTAGCTACCATGTACAGGTCACGTGAATGATCATACACCCATCAGGTGACTGATCATGCACTGATCACGTGGCTATCATGCACTGATCACGTGACTGATCATGCACTGATCACGTCTATATCATGCACTGATCACATGACTGCCCATGCACTGATCACGTGGATGATCATACACTAATCATGTGACAGATCATGCACTGATCACGTGGCTGATCATGCACTGATACCGTGACTGAGCATGGACTGATCACATGACTATCATGTAGTGATCACGTGACTTAATGGCACTGATCATGTGACTGATCATGCGCTGATCATGTTTGCTATCATACACTGATCATGTGCCTCTGGAGGCAATAAACAAAGAGCTGAGTAGGCACGAATCAAACAGTCAGCAGGCAATAATCATGGAACTCAGGTGTGAGGAATCATGCTGCTCAGCTGGCAATAATCAAGCAGCTGAGCAGGCAGGAATTACGCAGCACAGCTGGCAATTGTCAAGCAGATGACAGGCAGGAATCGTGCAGCTCAGCTGGCAATTGTCAAGCAGATGAGCAGACAGTAATCACGCAGCTCAGCAGGCCCTGATCACGTGACTGAGCATGCACTGTTCACGTGGCTGATCATACTGATCACGTGATGATCATGCACTGATCACTTGGATATCATGCACTGATCACGTGGCTGATCATACACTGTTCACGTGTCTGACCATGCACTGATCACGTGGCTGATCATACACTGATCACGTAACTGATCATGCACTGATCACGTGGCTATCATGCACTGATCACGTGGCTGATCATGCACTGATCACGTGGCTATCATGCACTGGTCACGTGACTGATCATGCACTGATCACGAACTGATCATGCACTGATCACGTGGCTGATCATGCACTGATCACGTGGCTGATCATGCACTGATCACGTGACTGATCATGCACTGATCACGTGACTGATCATGCACTGATCACGTGGCTATCATGCACTGATCACGTGGCTGATCATGCACTGATCACGTGACTGATCATGCACTGATCACGTGACTGATCATGCACTGATCACGTGACTGATCATGCACTGATCACGTGGCTATCATGCACTGATCACGTGGCTGATCATGCAATGATCACGTAGCTACCATGCACTGGTCACGTGACTGATCATGCACTGATCACGTAATTGATCATGCACTGATCACGTGGCTGATCATGCACTGATCACGTGGCTGATCATGCACTGATCACGTGACTGATCATGCACTGATCACGTGACTGATCATGCACTGATCACGTGGCTATCATGCACTGATCACGTGGCTGATCATGCACTGATCACGTGACTGATCATGCACTGATCACGTGGCTGATCATGCACTGATCACGTGGCTGATCATGCACTGATCACGTCTGATCATGCACTGATCACGTGGCTGATCATGCACTGATCACGTGACTGATCATGCACTGATCACGTGGCTATCATGCACTGATCACGTGGCTGATCATGCACTGATCACGTGGCTGATCACACACTGTCACGTGACTATCATGCACTGATCACGTGGCATCATGCACTGATCACGTGGCTGATCATGCACTGATCACGTAACTCATGCACTGATCACGTGGCTATCATGCACTGATCACGTGGCTGTCATGCACTGATCACGTAGCTACCATACTGGTCACGTGACTGATCATGCACTGATCACGACTGATCATGCACTGATCACGTGACTGATCATGCACTGATCACGTGACTGATCATGCACTGATCACGTGGCTATCATGCACTGATCACGTGGCTGATCATGCATGATCACGTAGCTATCATGCACTGGTCACGTGACTGATCATGCACTGATCACGTGACTGATCATGCACTGATCACGTGGCTATCATGCACTGATCACGTGGCTGATCATGCACTGATCACGTGCTATCATGCACTGATCACGTGCTGATCATGCACTGATCACGTGGCTATCATGCACTGATCACGTGGCTGATCATGCACTGATCACGTGGCTGATCATGCACTGATCACGTGACTGATCATGCACTGATCACGTGGCTATCATGCACTGCTCACGTGGCTGATCATGCCATGATCACGCAGCTACCATGTACTGGTCACATGACTGATCATGCACTGATCACGTGACTGATCATGCACTGATCACGTGGCTATCATGCACTACTCACGTGGCTGATCATGCAATGATCATGTAGCTACCATGTACAGGTCACGTGAATGATCATACACCCATCAGGTGACTGATCATGCACTGATCACGTGGCTATCATGCACTGATCACGTGACTGATCATGCACTGATCACGTCTATATCATGCACTGATCACATGACTGCCCATGCACTGATCACGTGGATGATCATACACTAATCATGTGACAGATCATGCACTGATCACGTGGCTGATCATGCACTGATACCGTGACTGAGCATGGACTGATCACATGACTATCATGTAGTGATCACGTGACTTAATGGCACTGATCATGTGACTGATCATGCGCTGATCATGTTTGCTATCATACACTGATCATGTGCCTCTGGAGGCAATAAACAAAGAGCTGAGTAGGCACGAATCAAACAGTCAGCAGGCAATAATCATGGAACTCAGGTGTGAGGAATCATGCTGCTCAGCTGGCAATAATCAAGCAGCTGAGCAGGCAGGAATTACGCAGCACAGCTGGCAATTGTCAAGCAGATGACAGGCAGGAATCGTGCAGCTCAGCTGGCAATTGTCAAGCAGATGAGCAGACAGTAATCACGCAGCTCAGCAGGCCCAGATCACGTGACTGAGCATGCACTGTTCACGTGGCTGATCATACACTGATCACGTGATGATCATGCACTGATCACTTGGATATCATGCACTGATCACGTGGCTGATCATACACTGTTCACGTGTCTGACCATGCACTGATCACGTGGCTGATCATGCACTGCTCACGTAACTGATCATGCACTGATCACGTGGCTGAACATGCACTGTTCACGTGGCTGATCACACACCTGTCACGTGACATATCATGCACTGATCACGTGGCACTCATGCACTGATCACGTGGCTGATCATACTCTGCTCACGTAACTCATGCACACATCACGTGGCTATCATGCACTGCTCACGTGGCTCGTCATGGAATGATCACGTAGCAACCATATACTGGTCACGTGACTGATCATGCAAAGATCACGTAAATGATCATGCACTGTTCACGTGACTGATCATGTACTGATCACGTGACTGATCATGCACTGATCACGTGGCTATCATGCTCTGCTCACGTGGCTGATCATGCAACGATCACGTAGCAACCATGTACTGGTCACGTGACTGATCATGCACTGATCACGTAATTGATCCTGCACTGATCACGTGGCTCATCATGCACTGATCACGTGGCTGATCACACATGTATCACGTGACTGATCATGCACTGATCACGTGGCTCTCATGCACTGATCACGTGGCTGTCATGCACTGATCACGTGGATATCATGCACTGATCACGTGGCTGATCACACACGTATCACATGACTGATCATGCACTGATCACGTGGCTATCATGCACTGATCACGTGGCTATCATGCACTGATCACGTGGCTGATCATGCAATGATCACGTAGCTACCATGTACTGGTCACGTGACTGATCATGCACTGATCACGTGATTGATCATGCACTGATCATGTGGCTGATCATGCACTGATCACGTGGCTGATCATACACTGATCACGTAACTGATCATGCACTGATCACGTGACTGATCATGCACTGATCACGTGGCTATCATGCACTGATCACGTGGCTGATCATGCACTGATCACGTGGCTGATCATGCACTGATCACGTGACTGATCATGCACTGATCACGTGTCTGATCATGCACTGATCACGTGGCTATCATGCACTGCTCACGTGGCTGATCATGCCATGATCACGCAGCTACCATGTACTGGTCACATGACTGATCATGCACTGATCACGTGACTGATCATGCAGTGATCACGTGGCTATCATGAACTACTCACGTGGCTGATCATGCAATGATCATGTAGCTACCATGTACAGGTCACGTGAATGATCATACACCCATCAGGTGACTGATCATGCACTGATCACGTGGCTATCATGCACTGATCACGAGACTGATCATGCACTGATCACGTCTATATCATGCACTGATCACATGACTGCCCATGCACTGATCACGTGGATGATCATACACTAATCTTGTGACAGATCATGCACTGATCACGTGGCTGATCATGCACTGATACCGTGACTGAGCATGGACTGATCACATGACTATCATGTAGTGATCACGTGACTTAATGGCGCTGATCATGTGACTGATCATGCGCTGATCATGTTTGCTATCATACACTGATCATGTGCCTCTGGAGGCAATAAACAAAGAGCTGAGTAGGCACGAATCAAACAGTCAGCAGGCAATAATCATGGAACTCAGGTGTGAGGAATCATGCTGCTCAGCTGGCAATAATCAAGCAGCTGAGCAGGCAGGAATTACGCAGCACAGCTGGCAATTGTCAAGCAGATGACAGGCAGGAATCGTGCAGCTCAGCTGGCAATTGTCAAGCAGATGAGCAGACAGTAATCACGCAGCTCAGCAGGCCCAGATCACGTGACTGAGCATGCACTGTTCACGTGGCTGATCATACACTGATCACGTGATGATCATGCACTGATCACTTGGATATCATGCACTGATCACGTGGCTGATCATACACTGTTCACGTGTCTGACCATGCACTGATCACGTGGCTGATCATACACTGCTCACGTAACTGATCATGCACTGATCACGTGGCTATCATGCACTGATCACGTGGCTGAACATGCACTGTTCACGTGGCTGATCACACACCTGTCACGTGACATATCATGCACTGATCACGTGGCACTCATGCACTGATCACGTGGCTGATCATACTCTGCTCACGTAACTCATGCACACATCACGTGGCTATCATGCACTGCTCACGTGGCTGTCATGGAATGATCACGTAGCTACCATATACTGGTCACGTGACTGATCATGCACTGATCACGTAACTGATCATGCACTGATCACGTGGCTGATCATGCACTGATCACGTGGCTGATCACACATGATCACGTGACTGATCATGCACTGATCACGTGGCTGATCATGCACTGATCACGTGGCTGATCATGCACTGATCACGTGGATATCATGCACTGATCACGTGGCTGATCACACACGATCACGTGACTGATCATGCACTGATCACGTGGCTATCATGCACTGATCACGTGGCTATCATGCACTGATCACGTGGCTGATCATGCACTGATCACGTAGCTACCATGTACTGATCACGTGACTGATCATGCACTGATCACGTGATTGATCATGCACTGATCACGTGGCTGATCATGCACTGATCACGTGGCTGATCATACACTGATCACGTGACTGATCATGCACTGATCACGTGACTGATCATGCACTGATCACGTGGCTATCATGCACTGATCACGTGGCTGATCATGCACTGATCACGTGGCTGATCATGCACTGATCACGTGGCTGATCATGCACTGATCACGTGACTGATCATGCACTGATCACGTGTCTGATCATGCACTGATCACGTGGCTATCATGCACTGATCACGTGGCTGATCATGCATGATCACGCAGCTACCATGTACTGATCACATGACTGATCATGCACTGATCACGTGACTGATCATGCACTGATCACGTGGCTATCATGCACTATCACGTGGCTGATCATGCAATGATCACGTAGCTACCATGTACAGGTCACGTGAATGATCATGCACTGATCACGTGACTGATCATGCACTGATCACGTGGCTATCATGCACTGATCACGTGACTGATCATGCACTGATCACGTGGCTGATCATGCACTGATCACGTGGCTGATCACACATGATCACGTGACTGATCATGCACTGATCACGTGGCTATCATGCACTGATCACGTGGCTGATCATGCACTGATCACGTGGATATCATGCACTGATCACGTGGCTGATCACACACGATCACGTGACTGATCATGCACTGATCACGTGGCTGATCATGCACTGATCACGTGGCTATCATGCACTGATCACGTGGCTGATCATGCACTGATCACGTAGCTACCGTACTGGTCACGTGACTGATCATGCACTGATCACGTAACTGATCATGCACTGATCACGTGGCTGATCATGCACTGATCACGTGGCTGATCATGCACTGATCACGTGACTGATCATGCACTGATCACGTGACTGATCATGCACTGATCACGTGGCTATCATGCACTGATCACGTGGCTGATCATGCACTGATCACGTGGCTGATCATGCACTGATCACGTGGCTGATCATGCACTGATCACGTGACTGATCATGCACTGATCACGTGACTGATCATGCACTGATCACGTGGCTATCATGCACTGATCACGTGGCTGATCATGCCATGATCACGCAGCTACCATGTACTGGTCACATGACTGATCATGCACTGATCACGTGACTGATCATGCACTGATCACGTGGCTATCATGCACTACTCACGTGGCTGATCATGCAATGATCATGTAGCTACCATGTACAGGTCACGTGAATGATCATACACCCATCAGGTGACTGATCATGCACTGATCACGTGGCTATCATGCACTGATCACGAGACTGATCATGCACTGATCACGTCTATATCATGCACTGATCACATGACTGCCCATGCACTGATCACGTGGATGATCATACACTAATCATGTGACAGATCATGCACTGATCACGTGGCTGATCATGCACTGATACCGTGACTGAGCATGGACTGATCACATGACTATCATGTAGTGATCACGTGACTTAATGGCACTGATCATGTGACTGATCATGCACTGATCATGTTTGCTATCATACACTGATCATGTGCCTCTGGAGGCAATAAACAAAGAGCTGAGTAGGCACGAATCAAACAGTCAGCAGGCAATAATCATGGAACTCAGTGTGAGGAATCATGCTGCTCAGCTGGCAATAATCAAGCAGCTGAGCAGGCAGGAATCGTGCAGCTCAGCTGGCAATTGTCAAGCAGATGAGCAGACAGTAATCACGCAGCTCAGCAGGCCCTGATCACGTGACTGAGCATGCACTGTTCACGTGGCTGATCATACACTGATCACGTGATGATCATGCACTGATCACGTGGATATCATGCACTGATCACGTGGCTGATCATACACTGATCACGTGTCTGACCATGCACTGATCACGTGGCTGATCATACACTGATCACGTAACTGATCATGCACTGATCACGTGGCTGATCATGCACTGATCACGTGGCTGATCACACACCTGTCACGTGACATATCATGCACTGATCACGTGGCACTCATGCACTGATCACGTGGCTGATCATACTGATCACGTAACTCATGCACACATCACGTGGCTATCATGCACTGATCACGTGGCTCGTCATGGAATGATCACGTAGCTACCATATACTGTCACGTGACTGATCATGCACTGATCACGTAAATGATCATGCACTGATCACGTGACTGATCATGCACTGATCACGTGACTGATCATGCACTGATCACGTGGCTATCATGCACTGCTCACGTGGCTGATCATGCCATGATCACGCAGCTACCATGTACTGGTCACGTGACTGATCATGCACTGATCACGTGACTGATCATGCACTGATCACGTGGCTATCATGCACTACTCACGTGGCTGATCATGCAATGATCATGTAGCTACCATGTACAGGTCACGTGAATGATCATACACCCATCAGGTGACTGATCATGCACTGATCACGTGGCTATCATGCACTGATCACGTGACTGATCATGCACTGATCACGTCTATATCATGCACTGATCACATGACTGCCCATGCACTGATCACGTGGATGATCATACACTAATCATGTGACAGATCATGCACTGATCACGTGGCTGATCATGCACTGATACCGTGACTGAGCATGGACTGATCACATGACTATCATGTAGTGATCACGTGACTTAATGGCGCTGATCATGTGACTGATCATGCGCTGATCATGTTTGCTATCATACACTGATCATGTGCCTCTGGAGGCAATAAACAAAGAGCTGAGTAGGCACGAATCAAACAGTCAGCAGGCAATAATCATGGAACTCAGCTGTGAGGAATCATGCTGCTCAGCTGGCAATAATCAAGCAGCTGAGCAGGCAGGAATTACGCAGCACAGCTGGCAATTGTCAAGCAGATGACAGGCAGGAATCGTGCAGCTCAGCTGGCAATTGTCAAGCAGATGAGCAGACAGTAATCACGCAGCTCAGCAGGCCCTGATCACGTGACTGAGCATGCACTGTTCACGTGGCTGATCATGCACTGATCACGTGACTGATCATGCACTGATCACGTGGCTATCATGCACTGATCACGTGGCTGATCATGCACTGATCACGTGCTGACCATGCACTGATCACGTGACTGATCATGCACTGATCACGTAACTGATCATGCACTGATCACGTGGCTATCATGCACTGATCACGTGGCTGATCACACTGATCACGTGACTGATCATGCACTGATCACGTGGCTATCATGCACTGATCACGTGGCTGTCATGCACTGATCACGTGGCTGATCATGCACTGATCACGTGGCTCATCACACACGATCACGTGACTGATCATGCACTGATCACGTGGCTGATCATGCACTGATCACGTGGCTATCATGCACTGATCACGTGGCTGATCATGCACTGATCACGTAGCTATCATGTACTGATCACGTGACTGATCATGCACTGATCACGTAACTGATCATGCACTGATCACGTGGCTGATCATGCACTGATCACGTGGCTGATCATGCACTGATCACGTGACTGATCATGCACTGATCACGTGACTGATCATGCACTGATCACGTGGCTATCATGCACTGATCACGTGGCTGATCATGCACTGATCACGTGCTGATCATGCACTGATCACGTGGCTGATCATGCACTGATCACGTGACTGATCATGCACTGATCACGTGGCTGATCATGCACTGATCACGTGACTGATCATGCACTGATCACGTGACTGATCATGCACTGATCACGTGGCTATCATGCACTGATCACGTGGCTGATCATGCATGATCACGCAGCTATCATGCACTGGTCACGTGACTGATCATGCACTGATCACGTGATGATCATGCACTGATCACGTGGCTATCATGCACTGATCACGTGGCTGATCATGCACTGATCACGTGACTGATCATGCACTGATCACGTGGCTGATCATGCACTGATCACGTGACTGATCATGCACTGATCACGTGGCTATCATGCACTGATCACGTGGCTGATCATGCACTGATCACGTGGCTGATCATGCACTGTCACGTGACTATCATGCACTGATCACGTGTGATCATGCACTGATCACGTGGCTGATCATACTGATCACGTGACTCATGCACTGATCACGTGGCTATCATGCACTGATCACGTGCTGATCATGCAATGATCACGAGCTACCATATACTGTCACGTGACTGATCATGCACTGATCACGAATGATCATGCACTGATCACGTGACTGATCATGCACTGATCACGTGACTGATCATGCACTGATCACGTGGCTATCATGCACTGATCACGTGGCTGATCATGCACTGATCACGTAGCAACCATGTACTGATCACGTGACTGATCATGCACTGATCACGTAACTGATCATGCACTGATCACGTGGCTGATCATGCACTGATCACGTGGCTGATCACACATGATCACGTGACTGATCATGCACTGATCACGTGGCTATCATGCACTGATCACGTGGCTGATCATGCACTGATCACGTGGCTATCATGCACTGATCACGTGGCTGATCATACACATCACGTGACTGATCATGCACTGATCACGTGGCTGATCATGCACTGATCACGTGGCTATCATGCACTGATCACGTGACTGATCATGCACTGATCACGCCTATATCATGCACTGATCACATGACTGCATGCACTGATCACGTGGATGATCATACACTGATCACGTGACTGATCATGCACTGATCACGTGGCTGATCATGCACTGATACCGTGACTGAGCATGGACTGATCACATGACTATCATGTACTGATCACGTGACTTAATGGCACTGATCATGTGACTGATCATGCACTGATCATGTTTGCTATCATACACTGATCATGTGCCTCTGGAGGCAATAAACAAAGAGCTGAGTAGGCACGAATCAAACAGTCAGCAGGCAATAATCATGGAACTCAGGTGTGAGGAATCATGCTGCTCAGCTGGCATAATCAAGCAGCTGAGCAGGCAGGAATTACGCAGCACAGCTGGCAATTGTCAAGCAGATGAAAGGCAGGAATCGTGCAGCTCAGCTGGCAATTGTCAAGCAGATGAGCAGACAGTAATCACGCAGCTCAGCAGGCCCTGATCACGTGACTGATCATGCACTGATCACGTGGCTGATCACACATGATCACGTGACTGATCATGCACTGATCACGTGGCTATCATGCACTGATCACGTGGCTGATCATGCACTGATCACGTGGATATCATGCACTGATCACGTGGCTGATCACACACGATCACATGACTGATCATGCACTGATCACGTGGCTATCATGCACTGATCACGTGGCTATCATGCACTGATCACGTGGCTGATCATGCAATGATCACGAGCTATCATGTACTGGTCACGTGACTGATCATGCACTGATCACGTAATTGATCATGCACTGATCATGGCTGATCATGCACTGATCACGTGGCTGATCATGCACTGATCACATAACTGATCATGCACTGATCACGTGACTGATCATGCACTGATCACGTGGCTATCATGCACTGATCACTTGGCTGGACATACACTGATCACGTGCCTGGTCATGCACTGATCACGTGGCTGATCATGCACTGATCACGTGACTGATCATGCACTGATCTCGTGTCTGATCATGCACTGATCACGTGGCTATCATGCTCTGCTCACGTGGCTGATCATGCGATGATCACGCAGCTACCATGTACTGGTCACATGACTGATCATGCACTGATCACGTGACTGATCATGCAGTGATCACGTGGCTATCATGCACTACTCACGTGGCTGATCATGCAATGATCATGTAGCTACCATGTACAGGTCACGTGAATGATCATACACCCATCAGGTGACTGATCATGCACTGATCACGTGGCTATCATGCACTGATCACGAGACTGATCATGCACTGATCACGTCTATATCATGCACTGATCACATGACTGCCCATGCACTGATCACGTGGATGATCATACACTAATCTTGTGACAGATCATGCACTGATCACGTGGCTGATCATGCACTGATACCGTGACTGAGCATGGACTGATCACATGACTATCATGTAGTGATCACGTGACTTAATGGCGCTGATCATGTGACTGATCATGCGCTGATCATGTTTGCTATCATACACTGATCATGTGCCTCTGGAGGCAATAAACAAAGAGCTGAGTAGGCACGAATCAAACAGTCAGCAGGCAATAATCATGGAACTCAGGTGTGAGGAATCATGCTGCTCAGCTGGCAATAATCAAGCAGCTGAGCAGGCAGGAATTACGCAGCACAGCTGGCAATTGTCAAGCAGATGACAGGCAGGAATCGTGCAGCTCAGCTGGCAATTGTCAAGCAGATGAGCAGACAGTAATCACGCAGCTCAGCAGGCCCAGATCACGTGACTGAGCATGCACTGTTCACGTGGCTGATCATACACTGATCACGTGATGATCATGCACTGATCACTTGGATATCATGCACTGATCACGTGGCTGATCATACACTGTTCACGTGTCTGACCATGCACTGATCACGTGGCTGATCATACACTGCTCACGTAACTGATCATGCACTGATCACGTGGCTATCATGCACTGATCACGTGGCTGAACATGCACTGTTCACGTGGCTGATCACACACCTGTCACGTGACATATCATGCACTGATCACGTGGCACTCATGCACTGATCACGTGGCTGATCATACTCTGCTCACGTAACTCATGCACACATCACGTGGCTATCATGCACTGCTCACGTGGCTCGTCATGGAATGATCACGTAGCTACCATATACTGGTCACGTGACTGATCATGCAAAGATCACGAATGATCATGCACTGTTCACGTGACTGATCATGTACTGATCACGTGACTGATCATGCACTGATCACGTGGCTATCATGCTCTGCTCACGTGGCTGATCATGCAACGATCACGAGCAACCATGTACTGGTCACGTGACTGATCATGCACTGATCACGTAATTGATCCTGCACTGATCACGTGGCTCATCATGCACTGATCACGTGGCTGATCACACATGTATCACGTGACTGATCATGCACTGATCACGTGGCCTCATGCACTGATCACGTGGCTATCATGCACTGATCACGTGGCTATCATGCACTGATCACGTGGCTGATCATGCACTGATCACGAGCTACCATGCACTGATCATGTGACTGATCATGCACTGATCACGATTGATCATGCACTGATCACGTGGCTGATCATGCACTGATCACGTGGCTGATCATGCACTGATCACATAACTGATCATGCACTGATCACGTGACTGATCATGCACTGATCACGTGGCTATCATGCACTGATCACGGCTGATCATACACTGATCACGTGCTGATCATGCACTGATCACGGCTGATCATGCACTGATCACGTGACTGATCATGCACTGATCACGTGTCTGATCATGCACTGATCACGTGGCTATCATGCACTGATCACGTGGCTGATCATGCCATGATCACGCAGCTACCATGCACTGGTCACATGACTGATCATGCACTGATCACGTGACTGATCATGCACTGATCACGTGGCTATCATGCACTGATCACGTGGCTGATCATGCAATGATCATGTAGCTACATGTACAGGTCACGTGAATGATCATACACTGATCAGGTGACTGATCATGCACTGATCACGTGGCTATCATGCACTGATCACGTGACTGATCATGCACTGATCACGTCTATATCATGCACTGATCACATGACTGCCCATGCACTGATCACGTGGATGATCATACACTGATCTTGTGACAGATCATGCACTGATCACGTGACTGATCATGCACTGATCACGTGACTGATCATGCACTGATCACGTGGCTATCATGCACTGATCACGTGGCTGATCATGCAACGATCACGAGCAATCATGTACTGGTCACGTGACTGATCATGCACTGATCACGTAATTGATCATGCACTGATCACGTGGCTGATCATGCACTGATCACGTGGCTGATCACACATGATCACGTGACTGATCATGCACTGATCACGTGGCTATCATGCACTGATCACGTGGCTGATCATGCACTGATCACGTGGATGATCATGCACTGATCACGTGGCTGATCACACACGATCACATGACTGATCATGCACTGATCACGTGGCTATCATGCACTGATCACGTGGCTATCATGCACTGATCACGTGGCTGATCATGCACTGATCACGTAGCTACCATGCACTGATCACGTGACTGATCATGCACTGATCACGTGACTGATCATGCACTGATCACGTGGCTGATCATGCACTGATCACGTGGCTGATCATGCACTGATCACGTGACTGATCATGCACTGATCACGTGACTGATCATGCACTGATCACGTGGCTGATCATGCACTGATCACGTGGCTGATCATGCACTGATCACGTGGCTGATCATGCACTGATCACGTGGCTGATCATGCACTGATCACGTGACTGATCATGCACTGATCACGTGGCTGATCATGCACTGATCACGTGACTGATCATGCACTGATCACGTGGTTGATCATGCACTGATCACGTGGCTATCATGCACTGCTCACGTGGCTGATCATGCAATGATCACGCAGCTACCATGTACTGGTCATGACTGATCATGCACTGATCACGTGATGATCATGCACTGATCACGTGGCTATCATGCACTGATCACGTGGCTGATCATACACTGATCACGTGACTGATCATGCACTGATCACGTGGCTGATCATGCACTGATCACGTGACTGATCATGCACTGATCACGTGGCTATCATGCACTGATCACGTGGCTGATCATGCACTGATCACGTGGCTGATCATGCACTGATCACGTGACTATCATGCACTGATCACGTGGCATCATGCACTGATCACGTGGCTGATACACTGATCACGTAACTCATGCACTGATCACGTGGCTATCATGCACTGATCACGTGGCTCATGCAATGATCACGTGGCAACATATACTGATCACGTGACTGATCATGCACTGATCACGACTGATCATGCACTGATCACGTGACTGATCATGCACTGATCACGTGACTGATCATGCACTGATCACGTGGCTATCATGCACTGATCACGTGGCTGATCATGCACTGATCACGTAGCAATCATGCACTGATCACGTGACTGATCATGCACTGATCACGTAATTGATCATGCACTGATCACGTGGCTGATCATGCACTGATCACGTGGCTGATCACACATGATCACGTGACTGATCATGCACTGATCACGTGGCTGATCATGCACTGATCACGTGGCTGATCATGCACTGATCACGTGGCTGATCATGCACTGATCACGTGGCTGATCATACACGATCACGTGACTGATCATGCACTGATCACGTGGCTGATCATGCACTGATCACGTGGCTATCATGCACTGATCACGAGACTGATCATGCACTGATCACGCCTATATCATGCACTGATCACATGACTGCCCATGCACTGATCACGTGGATGATCATACACTAATCTTGTGACAGATCATGCACTGATCACGTGGCTGATCATGCACTGATACCGTGACTGAGCATGGACTGATCACATGACTATCATGTAGTGATCACGTGACTTAATGGCACTGATCATGTGACTGATCATGCACTGATCATGTTTGCTATCATACACTGATCATGTGCCTCTGGAGGCAATAAACAAAGAGCTGAGTAGGCACGAATCAAACAGTCAGCAGGCAATAATCATGGAACTCAGGTGTGAGGAATCATGCTGCTCAGCTGGCAATAATCAAGCAGCTGAGCAGGCAGGAATTACGCAGCACAGCTGGCAATTGTCAAGCAGATGACAGGCAGGAATCGTGCAGCTCAGCTGGCAATTGTCAAGCAGATGAGCAGACAGTAATCACGCAGCTCAGCAGGCCCTGATCACGTGGATATCATGCACTGATCACGTGGCTGATCACACATGATCACGTGACTGATCATGCACTGATCACGTGGCTATCATGCACTGATCACGTGGCTGATCATGCACTGATCACGTGGATATCATGCACTGATCACGTGGCTGATCACACACGATCACATGACTGATCATGCACTGATCACGTGGCTATCATGCACTGATCACGTGGCTATCATGCACTGATCACGTGGCTGATCATGCAATGATCACGTAGCTACCATGTACTGGTCACGTGACTGATCATGCACTGATCACGTAATTGATCATGCACTGATCACGTGGCTGATCATGCACTGATCACGTGGCTGATCATACACTGATCACATAACTGATCATGCACTGATCACGTGACTGATCATGCACTGATCACGTGGCTATCATGCACTGATCACTTGGCTGACATGCACTGATCACGTGCCTGATCATGCACTGATCACGTGGCTGATCATGCACTGATCACGTGACTGATCATGCACTGATCACGTGTCTGATCATGCACTGATCACGTGGCTATCATGCACTGCTCACGTGGCTGATCATGCCATGATCACGCAGCTACCATGTACTGGTCACATGACTGATCATGCACTGATCACGTGACTGATCATGCAGTGATCACGTGGCTATCATGCACTACTCACGTGGCTGATCATGCAATGATCATGTAGCTACCATGTACAGGTCACGTGAATGATCATACACCATCAGGTGACTGATCATGCACTGATCACGTGGCTATCATGCACTGATCACGAGACTGATCATGCACTGATCACGTCTATATCATGCACTGATCACATGACTGCCCGCACTGATCACGTGGATGATCATACACTAATCTTGTGACAGATCATGCACTGATCACGTGGCTGATCATGCACTGATACCGTGACTGAGCATGGACTGATCACATGACTATCATGTAGTGATCACGTGACTTAATGGCGCTGATCATGTGACTGATCATGCGCTGATCATGTTTGCTATCATACACTGATCATGTGCCTCTGGAGGCAATAAACAAAGAGCTGAGTAGGCACGAATCAAACAGTCAGCAGGCAATAATCATGGAACTCAGGTGTGAGGAATCATGCTGCTCAGCTGGCAATAATCAAGCAGCTGAGCAGGCAGGAATTACGCAGCACAGCTGGCAATTGTCAAGCAGATGACAGGCAGGAATCGTGCAGCTCAGCTGGCAATTGTCAAGCAGATGAGCAGACAGTAATCACGCAGCTCAGCAGGCCCAGATCACGTGACTGAGCATGCACTGTTCACGTGGCTGATCATACACTGATCACGTGATGATCATGCACTGATCACTTGGATATCATGCACTGATCACGTGGCTGATCATACACTGATCACGTGTCTGACCATGCACTGATCACGTGGCTGATCATACACTGCTCACGTAACTGATCATGCACTGATCACGTGGCTATCATGCACTGATCACGTGGCTGATCATGCACTGATCACGTGGCTGATCACACACCTGTCACGTGACATATCATGCACTGATCACGTGGCACTCATGCACTGATCACGTGGCTGATCATACTCTGCTCACGTAACTCATGCACACATCACGTGGCTCTCATGCACTGCTCACGTGGCTGTCATGCAATGATCACGTAGCTACCATATACTGGTCACGTGACTGATCATGCAAAGATCACGTAAATGATCATGCACTGTCACGTGACTGATCATGCACTGATCACGTGACTGATCATGCACTGATCACGTGGCTATCATGCCTGCTCACGTGGCTGATCATGCACGATCACGTAGCAACCATGTACTGGTCACGTGACTGATCATGCACTGATCACGAATTGATCATGCACTGATCACGTGGCTGATCATGCACTGATCACGTGGCTGATCACACATGATCACGTGACTGATCATGCACTGATCACGTGGCTATCATGCACTGATCACGTGGCTATCATGCACTGATCACGTGGCTATCATGCACTGATCACGTGGCTGATCATGCACTGATCACGTAGCTACCATGTACTGATCACGTGACTGATCATGCACTGATCACGTAATTGATCATGCACTGATCACGTGGCTGATCATGCACTGATCACGTGGCTGATCATACACTGATCACGTGACTGATCATGCACTGATCACGTGACTGATCATGCACTGATCACGTGGCTATCATGCACTGATCACGTGGCTGATCATACACTGATCACGTGCCTGATCATGCACTGATCACGTGGCTGATCATGCACTGATCACGTGACTGATCATGCACTGATCACGTGGCTGATCATGCACTGATCACGTGGCTATCATGCACTGCTCACGTGGCTGATCATGCCATGATCACGCAGCTACCATGTACTGGTCACATGACTGATCATGCACTGATCACGTGACTGATCATGCACTGATCACGTGGCTATCATGCACTACTCACGTGGCTGATCATGCAATGATCATGTAGCTACCATGTACAGGTCACGTGAATGATCATACACCCATCAGGTGACTGATCATGCACTGATCACGTGGCTATCATGCACTGATCACGAGACTGATCATGCACTGATCACGTCTATATCATGCACTGATCACATGACTGCCCATGCACTGATCACGTGGATGATCATACACTAATCATGTGACAGATCATGCACTGATCACGTGGCTGATCATGCACTGATACCGTGACTGAGCATGGACTGATCACATGACTATCATGTAGTGATCACGTGACTTAATGGCGCTGATCATGTGACTGATCATGCGCTGATCATGTTTGCTATCATACACTGATCATGTGCCTCTGGAGGCAATAAACAAAGAGCTGAGTAGGCACGAATCAAACAGTCAGCAGGCAATAATCATGGAACTCAGGTGTGAGGAATCATGCTGCTCAGCTGGCAATAATCAAGCAGCTGAGCAGGCAGGAATTACGCAGCACAGCTGGCAATTGTCAAGCAGATGACAGGCAGGAATCGTGCAGCTCAGCTGGCAATTGTCAAGCAGATGAGCAGACAGTAATCACGCAGCTCAGCAGGCCCAGATCACGTGACTGAGCATGCACTGTTCACGTGGCTGATCATACACTGATCACGTGATGATCATGCACTGATCACTTGGATATCATGCACTGATCACGTGGCTGATCATACACTGTTCACGTGTCTGACCATGCACTGATCACGTGGCTGATCATGCACTGATCACACTGATCATGCACTGATCACGTGGCTGAACATGCACTGTTCACGTGGCTGATCACACACCTGTCACGTGACATATCATGCACTGATCACGTGGCACTCATGCACTGATCACGTGGCTGATCATACTCTGCTCACGTAACTCATGCACACATCACGTGGCTATCATGCACTGCTCACGTGGCTGTCATGGAATGATCACGTAGCAACCATATACTGGTCACGTGACTGATCATGCACTGATCACGTAAATGATCATGCACTGTTCACGTGACTGATCATGTACTGATCACGTGACTGATCATGCACTGATCACGTGGCTATCATGCACTGCTCACGTGGCTGATCATGCAACGATCACGTAGCAACCATGTACTGGTCACGTGACTGATCATGCACTGATCACGTAATTGATCCTGCACTGATCACGTGGCTCATCATGCACTGATCACGTGGCTGATCACACATGTATCACGTGACTGATCATGCACTGATCACGTGGCTCTCATGCACTGATCACGTGGCTGTCATGCACTGATCACGTGGATATCATGCACTGATCACGTGGCTGATCACACACGTATCACATGACTGATCATGCACTGATCACGTGGCTATCATGCACTGATCACGTGGCTATCATGCACTGATCACGTGGCTGATCATGCAATGATCACGTAGCTACCATGTACTGGTCACGTGACTGATCATGCACTGATCACGTAATTGATCATGCACTGATCACGTGGCTGATCATGCACTGATCACGTGGCTGATCATACACTGATCACGTGACTGATCATGCACTGATCACGTGACTGATCATGCACTGATCACGTGGCTATCATGCACTGATCACGTGGCTGATCATGCACTGATCACGTGGCTGATCATGCACTGATCACGTGACTGATCATGCACTGATCACGTGTCTGATCATGCACTGATCACGTGGCTATCATGCACTGCTCACGTGGCTGATCATGCCATGATCACGCAGCTACCATGTACTGGTCACATGACTGATCATGCACTGATCACGTGACTGATCATGCAGTGATCACGTGGCTATCATGCACTACTCACGTGGCTGATCATGCAATGATCATGTAGCTACCATGTACAGGTCACGTGAATGATCATACACCCATCAGGTGACTGATCATGCACTGATCACGTGGCTATCATGCACTGATCACGTGACTGATCATGCACTGATCACGTCTATATCATGCACTGATCACATGACTGCCCATGCACTGATCACGTGGATGATCATACACTAATCTTGTGACAGATCATGCACTGATCACGTGGCTGATCATGCACTGATACCGTGACTGAGCATGGACTGATCACATGACTATCATGTAGTGATCACGTGACTTAATGGCGCTGATCATGTGACTGATCATGCACTGATCATGTTTGCTATCATACACTGATCATGTGCCTCTGGAGGCAATAAACAAAGAGCTGAGTAGGCACGAATCAAACAGTCAGCAGGCAATAATCATGGAACTCAGGTGTGAGGAATCATGCTGCTCAGCTGGCAATAATCAAGCAGCTGAGCAGGCAGGAATTACGCAGCACAGCTGGCAATTGTCAAGCAGATGACAGGCAGGAATCGTGCAGCTCAGCTGGCAATTGTCAAGCAGATGAGCAGACAGTAATCACGCAGCTCAGCAGGCCCAGATCACGTGACTGAGCATGCACTGTTCACGTGGCTGATCATACACTGATCACGTGACTGATCATGCACTGATCACGTGGCTATCATGCACTGATCACGTGGCTGATCATGCACTGATCACGTGCAACCATGCACTGATCACGTGGACTGATCATGCACTGATCACGTAACTGATCATGCACTGATCACGTGGCTATCATGCACTGATCACGTGGCTGATCACACACTGTGTCACGTGACTGATCATGCACTGATCACGTGGCTATCATGCACTGATCACGTGGCTGATCATGCACTGATCACGTGGCTATCATGCACTGATCACGTGGCTGATCACACACGATCACGTGACTGATCATGCACTGATCACGTGGCTATCATGCACTGATCACGTGGCTATCATGCACTGATCACGTGGCTGATCATGCACGATCACGTAGCTGATCATGTACTGGTCACGTGACTGATCATGCACTGATCACGTAATTGATCATGCACTGATCACGTGGCTGATCATGCACTGATCACGTGGCTGATCATGCACTGATCACATAACTGATCATGCACTGATCACGTGACTGATCATGCACTGATCACGTGGCTATCATGCACTGATCACGTGGCTGATCATACACTGATCACGTGCCTGATCATGCACTGATCACGTGGCTGATCATGCACTGATCACGTGACTGATCATGCACTGATCACGTGACTGATCATGCACTGATCACGTGGCTATCATGCACTGCTCACGTGGCTGATCATGCCATGATCACGCAGCTACCATGTACTGGTCACATGACTGATCATGCACTGATCACGTGACTGATCATGCACTGATCACGTGGCTATCATGAACTACTCACGTGGCTGATCATGCAATGATCATGTAGCTACCATGTACAGGTCACGTGAATGATCATACACCCATCAGGTGACTGATCATGCACTGATCACGTGGCTATCATGCACTGATCACGAGACTGATCATGCACTGATCACGTCTATATCATGCACTGATCACATGACTGCCCATGCACTGATCACGTGGATGATCATACACTAATCATGTGACAGATCATGCACTGATCACGTGGCTGATCATGCACTGATACCGTGACTGAGCATGGACTGATCACATGACTATCATGTAGTGATCACGTGACTTAATGGCGCTGATCATGTGACTGATCATGCGCTGATCATGTTTGCTATCATACACTGATCATGTGCCTCTGGAGGCAATAAACAAAGAGCTGAGTAGGCACGAATCAAACAGTCAGCAGGCAATAATCATGGAACTCAGGTGTGAGGAATCATGCTGCTCAGCTGGCAATAATCAAGCAGCTGAGCAGGCAGGAATCGCAGCTCAGCTGGCAATTGTCAAGCAGATGAGCAGACAGTAATCACGCAGCTCAGCAGGCCCAGATCACGTGACTGAGCATGCACTGTTCACGTGGCTGATCATACACTGATCACGTGATGATCATGCACTGATCACTTGGATATCATGCACTGATCACGTGGCTGATCATACACTGTTCACGTGTCTGACCATGCACTGATCACGTGGCTGATCATACACTGCTCACGTAACTGATCATGCACTGATCACGTGGCTATCATGCACTGATCACGTGGCTGAACATGCACTGTTCACGTGGCTGATCACACACCTGTCACGTGACATATCATGCACTGATCACGTGGCACTCATGCACTGATCACGTGGCTGATCATACTCTGCTCACGTAACTCATGCACACATCACGTGGCTATCATGCACTGCTCACGTGGCTGGTCATGGAATGATCACGTAGCAACCATATACTGGTCACGTGACTGATCATGCGATCACGAATGATCATGCACTGATCACGTTGATCATGCACTGATCACGTGACTGATCATGCACTGATCACGTGACTGATCATGCACTGATCACGTGGCTATCATGCTCTGCTCACGTGGCTGATCATGCAACGATCACGAGCAACCATGTACTGGTCACGTGACTGATCATGCACTGATCACGTAATTGATCCTGCACTGATCACGTGGCTATCATGCACTGATCACGTGGCTGATCACACATATCACGTGACTGATCATGCACTGATCCCGTGGCTCTCATGCACTGATCACGTGGCTGTCATGCACTGATCACGTGGATATCATGCACTGATCACGTGGCTGATCACACACGTATCACATGACTGATCATGCACTGATCACGTGGCTATCATGCACTGATCACGTGGCTATCATGCACTGATCACGTGGCTGATCAGGCAATGACGTAGCTACCATGTACTGGTCACGTGACTGATCATGCACTGATCACGTAATTGATCATGCACTGATCACGTGGCTGATCATGCACTGATCACGTGGCTGATCATACACTGATCACATAACTGATCATGCACTGATCACGTGACTGATCATGCACTGATCACGTGGCTATCATGCACTGATCACTGGCTGGACACACTGATCACGCCTGGTCATGCACTGATCACGTGGCTGATCATGCACTGATCACGTGACTGATCATGCACTGATCTCGTGTCTGATCATGCACTGATCACGTGGCTATCATGCACTGCTCACGTGGCTGATCATGCCATGATCACGCAGCTACCATGTACTGGTCACATGACTGATCATGCACTGATCACGTGACTGATCATGCAGATCACGTGGCTATCATGAACTACTCACGTGGCTGATCATGCAATGATCATGTAGCTACCATGTACAGGTCACGTGAATGATCATACACCCATCAGGTGACTGATCATGCACTGATCACGTGGCTATCATGCACTGATCACAGACTGATCATGCACTGTTCACGTCTATATCATGCACTGATCACATGACTGCCTGCACTGATCACGTGGATGATCATACACTAATCTTGTGACAGATCATGCACTGATCACGTGGCTGATCATGCACTGATACCGTGACTGAGCATGGACTGATCACATGACTATCATGTAGTGATCACGTGACTTAATGGCGCTGATCATGTGACTGATCATGCGCTGATCATGTTTGCTATCATACACTGATCATGTGCCTCTGGAGGCAATAAACAAAGAGCTGAGTAGGCACGAATCAAACAGTCAGCAGGCAATAATCATGGAACTCAGGTGTGAGGAATCATGCTGCTCAGCTGGCAATAATCAAGCAGCTGAGCAGGCAGGAATCATGCAGCTCAGCTGGCAATTGTCAAGCAGATGAGCAGACAGTAATCACGCAGCTCAGCAGGCCCATCACGTGACTGAGCATGCACTGTTCACGTGGCTGATCATACACTGATCACGTGATGATCATGCACTGATCACTTGGATATCATGCACTGATCACGTGGCTGATCATACACTGTTCACGTGTCTGACCATGCACTGATCACGTGGCTGATCATACACTGCTCACGTAACTGATCATGCACTGATCACGTGGCTATCATGCACTGATCACGTGGCTGAACATGCACTGTTCACGTGGCTGATCAACACCTGTCACGTGACATATCATGCACTGATCACGTGGCACTCATGCACTGATCACGTGGCTGATCATACACTGCTCACGTAACTCATGCACACATCACGTGGCTATCATGCACTGCTCACGTGGCTCGTCATGGAATGATCACGTGCAACCATATACTGGTCACGTGACTGATCATGCACTGATCACGAATGATCATGCACTGTTCACGTGACTGATCATGTACTGATCACGTGACTGATCATGCACTGACACGTGGCTATCATGCACTGCTCACGTGGCTGATCATGCAACGATCACGAGCAACCATGTACTGGTCACGTGACTGATCATGCACTGATCACGTAATTGATCATGCACTGATCACGTGGCTCATCATGCACTGATCACGTGGCTGATCACACATGATCACGTGACTGATCATGCACTGATCCGTGGCTGATCATGCACTGATCACGTGGCTGTCATGCACTGATCACGTGGCTATCATGCACTGATCACGAGACTGATCATGCACTGATCACGTCTATATCATGCACTGATCACATGACTGCCCATGCACTGATCACGTGGATGATCATGCACTGATCATGTGACTGATCATGCACTGATCACGTGGCTGATCATGCACTGATACCGTGACTGATCATGGACTGATCACATGACTATCATGTAGTGATCACGTGACTTAATGGCACTGATCATGTGACTGATCATGCACTGATCATGTTGCTATCATACACTGATCATGTGCCTCTGGAGGCAATAAACAAAGAGCTGAGTAGGCACGAATCAAACAGTCAGCAGGCAATAATCATGGAACTCAGGTGTGAGGAATCATGCTGCTCAGCTGGCATAATCAAGCAGCTGAGCAGGCAGGAATTACGCAGCACAGCTGGCATTGTCAGCAGATGACAGGCAGGAATCGTGCAGCTCAGCTGGCAATGTCAAGGATGAGCAGACAATCACGAGCTCATCATGCCCAGATCACGTGACTGATCATGCACTGATCACGTGGCTGATCATGCACTGATCACGTGCTGATCATGCACTGATCACGTGGATATCATGCACTGATCACGTGGCTGATCATACACTGTCACGTGTCTGACCATGCACTGATCACGTGGCTGATCATGCACTGCTCACGTAACTGATCATGCACTGATCACGTGGCTATCATGCACTGATCACGTGGCTGAACATGCACTGTTCACGTGCTGATCACACACCTGTCACGTGACATATCATGCACTGATCACGTGGCACTCATGCACTGATCACGTGGCTGATCATACTCTGCTCACGTAACTCATGCACACATCACGTGGCTATCATGCACTGCTCACGTGGCTCGTCATGGAATGATCACGTAGCAACCATATACTGGTCACGTGACTGATCATGCACTGATCACAATGATCATGCACTGTTCACGTGACTGATCATGCACTGATCACGTGGCTGATCATGCACTGATCACGTGGCTATCATGCACTGATCACGTGGCTGATCATGCAATGATCACGTAGCTACCATGTACTGGTCACGTGACTGATCATGCACTGATCACGTAATTGATCATGCACTGATCACGTGGCTGATCATGCACTGATCACGTGGCTGATCATACACTGATCACGTGACTGATCATGCACTGATCACGTGACTGATCATGCACTGATCACGTGGCTATCATGCACTGATCACGTGGCTGATCATACACTGATCGTGCCTGATCATGCACTGATCACGTGGCTGATCATGCACTGATCACGTGACTGATCATGCACTGATCACGGGTGATCATGCACTGATCACGTGGCTATCATGCACTGCTCACGTGGCTGATCATGCCATGATCACGCAGCTACCATGTACTGGTCACATGACTGATCATGCACTGATCACGTGACTGATCATGCACTGATCACGTGGCTATCATGCACTACTCTCACGTGGCTGATCATGCAATGATCATGTAGCTACCATGTACTGGTCACGTGAATGATCATACACTGATCACGTGACTGATCATGCACTGATCACGTGGCTATCATGCACTGATCACGTGACTGATCATGCACTGATCACGTCTATATCATGCACTGATCACATGACTGCCCATGCACTGATCACGTGGATGATCATACACTAATCTTGTGACAGATCATGCACTGATCACGTGGCTGATCATGCACTGATACCGTGACTGAGCATGGACTGATCACATGACTATCATGTAGTGATCACGTGACTTAATGGCACTGATCATGTGACTGATCATGCACTGATCATGTCTATCATACACTGATCATGTGCCTCTGGAGGCAATAAACAAGAGCTGAGTAGGCACGAATCAAACAGTCAGCAGGCATAATCATGGAACTCAGGTGAGGAATCATGCTGCTCAGCTGGCAATAATCAAGCAGCTGAGCAGGCAGGAACCAGCTCAGCTGGCAATTGTCAAGCAGATGAGCAGACAGTAATCACGCAGCTCAGCAGGCCCAGATCACGTGACTGAGCATGCACTGATCACGTGGCTGATCATACACTGATCACGTGATGATCATGCACTGATCACGTGGATATCATGCACTGATCACGTGGCTGATCATGCACTGATCACGTGTCTGATCATGCACTGATCACGTGGCTGATCATACACTGATCACGTAACTGATCATGCACTGATCACGTGGCTATCATGCACTGATCACGTGGCATCATGCACTGATCACGTGGCTGATCATACACTGATCACGTGCCTGATCATGCACTGATCACGTGGCTGATCATGCACTGATCACGTGACTGATCATGCACTGATCACGTGTCTGATCATGCACTGATCACGTGGCTATCATGCACTGCTCACGTGGCTGATCATGCCATGATCACGCAGCTACCATGTACTGGTCACATGACTGATCATGCACTGATCACGTGACTGATCATGCAGTGATCACGTGGCTATCATGCACTACTCACGTGGCTGATCATGCAATGATCATGTAGCTACCATGTACAGGTCACGTGAATGATCATAC
The DNA here is from genome assembly GCF_032452875.1 of Bos javanicus. Lineage (NCBI taxonomy): Eukaryota > Metazoa > Chordata > Mammalia > Artiodactyla > Bovidae > Bos > Bos javanicus. The sequence continues at coordinate 6,210 of NW_026894713.1, read as the reverse complement.
ACCCATCAGGTGACTGATCATGCACTGATCACGTGGCTATCATGCACTGATCACGAGACTGATCATGCACTGTTCACGTCTATATCATGCACTGATCACATGACTGCCCATGCACTGATCACGTGGATGATCATACACTAATCTTGTGACAGATCATGCACTGATCACGTGGCTGATCATGCACTGATACCGTGACTGAGCATGGACTGATCACATGACTATCATGTAGTGATCACGTGACTTAATGGCGCTGATCATGTGACTGATCATGCGCTGATCATGTTTGCTATCATACACTGATCATGTGCCTCTGGAGGCAATAAACAAAGAGCTGAGTAGGCACGAATCAAACAGTCAGCAGGCAATAATCATGGAACTCAGGTGTGAGGAATCATGCTGCTCAGCTGGCAATAATCAAGCAGCTGAGCAGGCAGGAATTACGCAGCACAGCTGGCAATTGTCAAGCAGATGACAGGCAGGAATCGTGCAGCTCAGCTGGCAATTGTCAAGCAGATGAGCAGACAGTAATCACGCAGCTCAGCAGGCCCAGATCACGTGACTGAGCATGCACTGTTCACGTGGCTGATCATACACTGATCACGTGATGATCATGCACTGATCACTTGGATATCATGCACTGATCACGTGGCTGATCATACACTGTTCACGTGTCTGACCATGCACTGATCACGTGGCTGATCATACACTGCTCACGTAACTGATCATGCACTGATCACGTGGCTATCATGCACTGATCACGTGGCTGAACATGCACTGTTCACGTGGCTGATCACACACCTGTCACGTGACATATCATGCACTGATCACGTGGCACTCATGCACTGATCACGTGGCTGATCATACTCTGCTCACGTAACTCATGCACACATCACGTGGCTATCATGCACTGCTCACGTGGCTCGTCATGGAATGATCACGTAGCAACCATATACTGGTCACGTGACTGATCATGCACTGATCACGTAAATGATCATGCACTGTTCACGTGACTGATCATGTACTGATCACGTGACTGATCATGCACTGATCACGTGGCTATCATGCACTGCTCACGTGGCTGATCATGCAACGATCACGTAGCAACCATGTACTGGTCACGTGACTGATCATGCACTGATCACGTAATTGATCATGCACTGATCACGTGGCTCATCATGCACTGATCACGTGGCTGATCACACATGTATCACGTGACTGATCATGCACTGATCACGTGGCTATCATGCACTGATCACGTGGCTGATCATGCACTGATCACGTGGCTATCATGCACTGATCACGAGACTGATCATGCACTGATCACGTCTATATCATGCACTGATCACATGACTGCCCATGCACTGATCACGTGGATGATCATACACTAATCATGTGACAGATCATGCACTGATCACGTGGCTGATCATGCACTGATACCGTGACTGAGCATGGACTGATCACATGACTATCATGTAGTGATCACGTGACTTAATGGCGCTGATCATGTGACTGATCATGCGCTGATCATGTTTGCTATCATACACTGATCATGTGCCTCTGGAGGCAATAAACAAAGAGCTGAGTAGGCACGAATCAAACAGTCAGCAGGCAATAATCATGGAACTCAGGTGTGAGGAATCATGCTGCTCAGCTGGCATCAAGCAGCTGAGCAGGCAGGAATTACGCAGCACAGCTGGCAATTGTCAAGCAGATGACAGGCAGGAATCGTGCAGCTCAGCTGGCAATTGTCAAGCAGATGAGCAGACAGTAATCACGCAGCTCAGCAGGCCCAGATCACGTGACTGAGCATGCACTGTTCACGTGGCTGATCATACACTGATCACGTGATGATCATGCACTGATCACTTGGATATCATGCACTGATCACGTGGCTGATCATACACTGTTCACGTGTCTGACCATGCACTGATCACGTGGCTGATCATACACTGCTCACGTAACTGATCATGCACTGATCACGTGGCTATCATGCACTGATCACGTGGCTGAACATGCACTGTTCACGTGGCTGATCACACACCTGTCACGTGACATATCATGCACTGATCACGTGGCACTCATGCACTGATCACGGCTGATCATACTCTGCTCACGTAACTCATGCACACATCACGTGGCTATCATGCACTGCTCACGTGGCTCGTCATGGAATGATCATGTGAAACCATATACTGGTCACGTGACTGATCATGCACTGATCACGTAAATGATCATGCACTGTTCACGTGACTGATCATGCACTGATCACGTGACTGATCATGCACTGATCACGTGGCTATCATGCACTGATCACGTGGCTGATCATGCAATGATCACGTAGCTACCATGTACTGGTCACGTGACTGATCATGCACTGATCACGTAATTGATCATGCACTGATCACGTGGCTGATCATGCACTGATCACGTGGCTGATCATACACTGATCACGTGACTGATCATGCACTGATCACGTGACTGATCATGCACTGATCACGTGGCTATCATGCACTGATCACGTGGCTGATCATACACTGATCACGTGGCTGATCATGCACTGATCACGTGGCTGATCATGCACTGATCACGTGACTGATCATGCACTGATCACGTGTCTGATCATGCACTGATCACGTGGCTATCATGCACTGATCACGTGGCTGATGCGCCATGATCACGCAGCTACCATGTACTGGTCACATGACTGATCATGCACTGATCACGTGACTGATCATGCACTGATCACGTGGCTATCATGCACTACTCACGTGGCTGATCATGCAATGATCATGTAGCTACCATGTACAGGTCACGTGAATGATCATACACCCATCAGGTGACTGATCATGCACTGATCACGTGGCTATCATGCACTGATCACGTGACTGATCATGCACTGATCACGTCTATATCATGCACTGATCACATGACTGCCCATGCACTGATCACGTGGATGATCATACACTAATCTTGTGACAGATCATGCACTGATCACGTGGCTGATCATGCACTGATACCGTGACTGAGCATGGACTGATCACATGACTATCATGTAGTGATCACGTGACTTAATGGCGCTGATCATGTGACTGATCATGCACTGATCATGTTTGCTATCATACACTGATCATGTGCCTCTGGAGGCAATAAACAAAGAGCTGAGTAGGCACGAATCAAACAGTCAGCAGGCAATAATCATGGAACTCAGGTGTGAGGAATCATGCTGCTCAGCTGGTACAATCAAGCAGCTGATCAGGCAGGAATCGTGCAGCTCAGCTGGCAATTGTCAAGCAGATGAGCAGACAGTAATCACGCAGCTCAGCAGCCCTGATCACGTGACTGATCATGCACTGATCACGTGGCTGATCATGCACTGATCACGTGATGATCATGCACTGATCACTTGGATATCATGCACTGATCACGTGGCTGATCATGCACTGATCACGTGTCTGATCATGCACTGATCACGTGGCTGATCATACACTGATCACGTAACTGATCATGCACTGATCACGTGGTGATCATGCACTGATCACGTGGCTGATCATGCACTGATCACGTGGCTGATCATACACTGATCACGTGACTGATCATGCACTGATCACGTGGCTGATCATGCACTGATCACGTGACTGATCATGCACTGATCTCGTGTCTGATCATGCACTGATCACGTGGCTATCATGCACTGCTCACGTGGCTGATCATGCCATGATCACGCAGCTACCATGTACTGGTCACATGACTGATCATGCACTGATCACGTGACTGATCATGCAGATCACGTGGCTATCATGAACTACTCACGTGGCTGATCATGCAATGATCATGTAGCTACCATGTACAGGTCACGTGAATGATCATACACCCATCAGGTGACTGATCATGCACTGATCACGTGGCTATCATGCACTGATCACGAGACTGATCATGCACTGTTCACGTCTATATCATGCACTGATCACATGACTGCCCATGCACTGATCACGTGGATGATCATACACTAATCTTGTGACAGATCATGCACTGATCACGTGGCTGATCATGCACTGATACCGTGACTGAGCATGGACTGATCACATGACTATCATGTAGTGATCACGTGACTTAATGGCGCTGATCATGTGACTGATCATGCGCTGATCATGTTTGCTATCATACACTGATCATGTGCCTCTGGAGGCAATAAACAAAGAGCTGAGTAGGCACGAATCAAACAGTCAGCAGGCAATAATCATGGAACTCAGGTGTGAGGAATCATGCTGCTCAGCTGGCAATAATCAAGCAGCTGAGCAGGCAGGAATTACGCAGCACAGCTGGCAATTGTCAAGCAGATGACAGGCAGGAATCGTGCAGCTCAGCTGGCAATTGTCAAGCAGATGAGCAGACAGTAATCACGCAGCTCAGCAGGCCCAGATCACGTGACTGAGCATGCACTGTTCACGTGGCTGATCATACACTGATCACGTGATGATCATGCACTGATCACTTGGATATCATGCACTGATCACGTGGCTGATCATACACTGTTCACGTGTCTGACCATGCACTGATCACGTGGCTGATCATACACTGCTCACGTAACTGATCATGCACTGATCACGTGGCTATCATGCACTGATCACGTGGCTGAACATGCACTGTTCACGTGGCTGATCACACACCTGTCACGTGACATATCATGCACTGATCACGTGGCACTCATGCACTGATCACGTGGCTGATCATACTCTGCTCACGTAACTCATGCACACATCACGTGGCTATCATGCACTGCTCACGTGGCTCGTCATGGAATGATCACGTAGCAACCATATACTGGTCACGTGACTGATCATGCAAAGATCACGTAAATGATCATGCACTGTTCACGTGACTGATCATGTACTGATCACGTGACTGATCATGCACTGATCACGTGGCTATCATGCACTGCTCACGTGGCTGATCATGCAACGATCACGTAGCAACCATGTACTGGTCACGTGACTGATCATGCACTGATCACGTAATTGATCATGCACTGATCACGTGGCTCATCATGCACTGATCACGTGGCTGATCACACATGTATCACGTGACTGATCATGCACTGATCACGTGGCTCTCATGCACTGATCACGTGGCTGATCATGCACTGATCACGTGGCTATCATGCACTGATCACGTGACTGATCATGCACTGATCACGACTATATCATGCACTGATCACATGACTGCCCATGCACTGATCACGTGGATGATCATACACTAATCATGTGACAGATCATGCACTGATCACGTGGCTGATCATGCACTGATACGTGACTGATCATGGACTGATCACATGACTATCATGCAGTGATCACGTGACTTAATGGCGCTGATCATGTGACTGATCATGCGCTGATCATGTTTGCTATCATACACTGATCATGTGCCTCTGGAGGCAATAAACAAAGAGCTGAGTAGGCACGAATCAAACAGTCAGCAGGCAATAATCATGGAACTCAGGTGTGAGGAATCATGCTGCTCAGCTGGCAATAATCAAGCAGCTGAGCAGGCAGGAATCGTGCAGCTCAGCTGGCACTTGTCAAGCAGATGAGCAGACAGTAATCACGCAGCTCAGCAGGCCCAGATCACGTGACTGAGCATGCACTGTTCACGTGGCTGATCATACACTGATCACGTGATGATCATGCACTGATCACTTGGATATCATGCACTGATCACGGCTGATCATACACTGATCACGTGTCTGACCATGCACTGATCACGTGGCTGATCATACACTGCTCACGTAACTGATCATGCACTGATCACGTGGCTATCATGCACTGATCACGTGGCTGAACATGCACTGATCACGTGGCTGATCACACACCTGTCACGTGACATATCATGCACTGATCACGTGGCACTCATGCACTGATCACGTGGCTGATCATACTCTGCTCACGTAACTCATGCACACATCACGTGGCTATCATGCACTGATCACGTGGCTGTCATGCAATGATCACGTAGCAACCATATACTTGCAACGTGACTGATCATGCACTGATCACGTAAATGATCATGCACTGTTCACGTGACTGATCATGCACTGATCACGTGACTGATCATGCACTGATCACGTGGCTATCATGCACTGCTCACGTGGCTGATCATGCAACTGATCACGTAGCAATCATGTACTGATCACCTGACTGATCATGCACTGATCAC
>NW_026894712.1:0-88830 GCF_032452875.1 Bos javanicus | reverse complement strand
GATCACCGATCATGCACTGATCACGACACTGATCATGCACTCTTTCAGGTCTATATCATGCACTGATCACATGACTGCCCATGCACTGATCACGGGATGATCATACACTAATCTTGTGACAGATCATGCACTGATCACGTGGCTGATCATGTACTGATACCGTGACTGGCGCATGCACTGATCACATGATCATCATGTAGTGATCACGTGACTTAATGGCGCTGATCATGTGACTGATCATGCGCTGATCATGTTTGCTATCATACACTGATCATGTGCCTCTGGAGGCATAAACAAAGAGCTGATGCAGCACGAATCAAACAGTCAGCAGGCAATAATCATGGAACTCAGGTGAGGAATCATGCTGCTCAGCTGGCAATAATCAAGCAGCTGAGCAGGCAGGAATTACGCAGCACAGCTGGCAATTGTCAAGCAGATGACAGGCAGGAATCGTGCAGCCCAGCTGGCAATTGTCAAGCAGATGAGCAGACAGTAATCACGCAGCTCAGCAGGCCCAGATCACGTGACTGAGCATGCACTGTTCACGTGGCTGATCATACACTGATCACGTGATGATCGCGCACTGATCACTTGATATCATGCACTGATCACGTGGCTGATCATACACTGTTCACGTGTCTGACCATGCACTGATCACGTGGCTGATCATGCACTGCTCACGTGGCTGATCATGCAATGATCACGTAGCTACCATGTACTGGTCACGTGACTGATCATGCACTGATCACGAGACTGATCATGCACTGATCACGTGGCTCATCATGCACTGACTGGATGCATGATCACACATGATCACTGGCATGATCATGCACTGATCACGGGTATCATGCACTGATCACGTGGCTATCATGCACTGATCACGTGGCTGATCATGCACTGATCACGTGACTGATCATGCACTGATCACGTTCTGATCATGCACTGATCACGCTATCATGCACTGATCACGTGGCTGATCATGCCATGATCACGAGCTACCATGTACTGGTCACATGACTGATCATGCACTGATCACGTGACTGATCATGCGATCAATGCATATCATCACTGGCTCAATGGCTGATGCACTGATCACGACTGATCATGCACTGATCACGCTCATATCATGCACTGATCACATGATCATCGTTCACAGACTAACACGGACTGATCATGCACTAATCTTGTGACTGATCATGCACTGATCACGCTGATCATGCACTGATACGTGACTGATCATGGACTGATCACATGACTATCATGACGACGCGGACTTCATGGCACTGATCATGTGACTGATCATGCTGATCATGTTTGCTATCATACACTGATCATGTGCCTCTGGAGGCAATAAACAAAGAGCTGAGTAGGCACGAATCAAACAGTCAGCAGGCAATAATCATGGAACACAGGTGAGGAATCATGCTGCTCAGCTGGCAATAATCAAGCAGCTGAGCAGGCAGGAATTGGCAGCACAGCTGGCATTGTCAAGCAGATGACAGGCAGGAATCGTGCAGCTCAGCTGGCAATTGTCAAGCAGATGAGCAGACAGTAATCACGCAGCTCAGCAGGCCCAGATCACGTGACTGAGCATGCACTGTTCACGTGGCTGATCATACACTGATCACGCGATGATCATGCACTGATCACTTGGATATCATGCACTGATTACGCTGATCATACACTGTTTACGTGTCTGACCATGCACTGATCACGTGGCTGATCATACACTGCTCACGAATCGATCATGCACTGATCACGTGGCTATCATGCACTGATCACGGCTGAACATGCACTGTTCACGTGGCTGATCACACACCTGTCACGTGACATATCATGCACTGATCACGTGGCACTCATGCACTGATCACGTGGCTGATCATACCTGCTCACGTAACCTCATGCACATATCACGTGGCATCATGCACTGTCACGGTTGATCATGGAATGATCACGTAGCTATCATATACTGGTTACGTGGCTGATCATGCAATGATCACGCATGATCATGCACTGATCACGTGACTGATCATGCACTGATTACGTGACTGATCATGCACTGATCACGTGGCTATCATGCACTGATCACGTGGCTGATCATGCACAATGACACGTACTGAACATGTACTGATCACGTGCTGATCATGCACTGATCACGTAACTTGATCATGCACTGATCACGTGGCTATCATGCACTGATCATGGCGAATCATGCACTGATCACGCGGCTGGTCATACACTGTCACGCATGATGATCATGCACTGATCACGTGGCACTACGTATCACTGATCACGTGGCTGATCATGCACTGATCACGTAGCTCATGCATACACATCACGCGTGACTGCCATGCACACTCACGTGGGATCATGCACTGATCACGTGGCTATCATGCACTGATCACGTACTGATCATACTGATCACGTGGCTGATCATGCACTGATCACGTGACTGACATGCACTGATCACGCGTGATCATGCACTGATCATACGTGCTGACGCACTGATCACGTGGCTGATCATGCACTGATCACGTGGTGATCATGCACTGATCACGTGACTGATCATGCACTGATCACGTGGCTGATCATGCACTGATCACGTGGCTGATCATGCACTAATCAATGGCGACTGATCATGCAATGGTCAACGCTGATCGACTATGCACGTGACATCATGCAATCATGCAATGATCACGTGGCTGATCATGCACTGACCACGTGCTATCATGCTCTGCTCACTGGCTGATCATGCAACGATCACGTAGCAACCATGTACTGGTCACATGACTGATCATGCACTGATCACGTAATTGATCCTGCACTGATCACGTGGCTATCATGCACTGATCACGTGGCTGATCACATGCCTGATCACGTGATGATCATGCACTGATCACGACTGATCATGCACTGATCACGTGGCTACCTGCACTGATCACGTGGATGATCATGCACTGATCATGGCTGATCACACACTGACACATGACTGATCATGCACTGATCACGTGGGTGATCATGCACTGATCACGTGGCCATGCACTGATCACGTGGCTGATCATGCAATATCACGAGCTGCCATGTACTGGTCACGTGACTGATCATGCACTGATCACGTAATTGATCATGCACTGATCATGTGGCTGATCATGCACTGATCACGTGACTGATCATACAGATCACGTGACTGATCATGCACTGACCACGTGGCTATCATGCACTGATCATGGCTGATCATGCACTGATCACGCAGCTAACATGTACTTGTCACGTGGCTGATCATACACTGATCACATAATTGACCATGCACTGATCACGTGGCTGATCATGCACTGATCATGTGACTGATCATGTGCTGATCATGTTTGGTGTCACACACTGATCATGTGCCTATGGAGGCAATGAACATAGAGCTGAGAACAGGAATCAGTCAGCAGGCTATAATCATGGAACTAGCTCTGAGAAATCATGCTGCTCAGCTGGCAATAATCAAGTAGATGAGCAGGCAGGAATCACGCAGCACAGGTGGCAATTGTCACAGATGACAGGCAGGAATCGTGCAGCTCAGCTGGCAATTGTCAAGCAGATGAGCAGACAGTAATCACGCAGCTCAGCAGGCCCTGATCATGTGGCTGATCATGCACTGATCACGTGGCTGATCATACACTGATCACGTGACTGATCATGCACTGATCACGTGACTGATCATGCACTGATCACGTGGCTATCATGCACTGATCACTGGCTGGACATACTGATCACGCGGCTGATCATGCACTGATCACGTGGCTGATCATGCACTGATCACGTGACTGATCATGCACTGATCACGCGTTCGATCATGCACTGATCACGTGGCTATCATGCACTGCTCACGTGGCTGATCATGCCGCGATCACGGCGATCACGCAGCTACCATGTACTCACATGACTGATCATGCACTGATCACGTGACTGATCGCGCAGATCACGGCTATCATGCACTACTCACGTGGCTGATCATGCAATGATCATGTAGCTACCATGTACAGGTCACGTGAATGATCATACACCCATCAGGTGACTGATCATGCACTGACTACGTGGCTATCATGCACTGATCACGAGACTGACCATGCACTGATCACGTCTATATCATGCACTGATCACATGACTGCCCATGCACTGATCACGCGGATGATCATACACTAATCTTGCGACAGATCATGCACTGATCACGTGGCTGATCGCGCACTGATACCGCGATTGAGCATGGACTGATCACATGACTATCATGTAGTGATCACGTGACTTAATGGCGCTGATCATGTGATTGATCGCGCGCTGATCATGTTTGCTATCATACACTGATCATGCGCCTCTGGAGGCAATAAACAAAGAGCTGAGTAGGCACGAATCAAACAGCCAGCAGGCAATAATCATGGAACTCAGGTGTGAGGAATCATGCCGCTCAGCTGGCACTAATCAAGCAGCTGAGCAGGCAGGAATTACGCAGCACAGCTGGCATTGTCAAGCAGATGACAGGCAGGAATCGCGCAGCTCAGCTGGCAATTGTCAAGCAGATGAGCAGACAGTAATCACGCAGCTCAGCAGGCCCAGATCACGTGATTGAGCATGCACTGATCACGTGGCTGATCATACACTGATCACGTGATGATCATACACTGTTCACGTGTCTGACCATGCACTGATCACGCCTGATCATACACTGCTCACGAACTGATCATGCACTGATCACGTGGCTATCATGCACTGATCACGTGGCTGAACATGCACTGTTCACGTGGCTGATCACACCTGTCACGTGACATATCATGCACTGATCACGCGGGGCACTCATGCACTGATCACGTGGTTGATCATACTCTGCTCACGAATCATGCACACATCACGTGGCTATCATGCACCGCTCACGTAGTTCGTCATGGAATGATCACGAGCAACCATATACTGGTCACGTGACTGATCATGCACAGATCACGAATGATCATGCACTGTTCACGGACTGATCATGCACTGATCACGTGACTGATCATGCACCGACCACGTGGCTATCATGCTCTGCTCACGCTGATCATGCAACGATCACGTAGCAACCATGTACTGGTCTCGTGACTGATCATGCAATGATCACGTAATTGATCCTGCACTGATCACGTGGCTCATCATGCACTGATCACGTGGCTGATCACACACGTATCACGTGACTGATCATGCACAGATCCCGTGACTAATCATGCACTGATCACGTGGCTATCCTGCACTGATCACGTGGATATCATGCACTGATCATGTGGCTGATCACACACGTATCACGTGACTGATCATGCACTGATCACGTGGCTATCATGCACTGACGTGGCTGATCATGCACTGATCACGCGGCTGATCATGACACTGTCACGTGACTGATCATGCACTGATCACGTGAATCATGCACTGATCACGTGGCTGATCATGCACTGATCACGTGAATCATGCACATGATCACGGCTATCATGCACTGATCACGTGGCTGTCATGCACTGATCAATGACTGATCATGCACTGATCACGTGACTGATCATGCACTGATCACGAACTGATCATGCACTGATCACGTGCTGATCATGCACTGATCACGTGATGATCATGCACTGATCACGCTGTCATGCACTGATCACGTGGCTGATCATGCAATGATCATGAGCAATCATGTACTGGTCAATGGACTGATCATGCACTGATCACGTACTGATCATGCACTGATCACGGCTATCATGCACTGATCACGTGGCTGATCACAATGCTGATCATGGACTGATCATGCACTGATCACGGTTTGATCATGCACTGATCATCACTGGGATCGTCAGCACATGATCACGGGATATCATGCACTGATCATGCTGATCATACACTGATCACACACTGATCATGCACTGATCACGTGGCTGATCATGCACTGATCACGTGGCTATCATGCACTGATCACGTGGCTGATCATGCAATGATCACGTAGCTGCATGTACTGGTCACGCGATGATCATGCACTGATCACGCACTGATCATGCACTGATCATGGCTGATCATGCACTGATCACGTGGCTGATCATGCACTGATCACGTGACTGATCATGCACTGATCACGTGACTGATCATGCACTGATCACGTGATTATCATGCACTGATCACGTGGCTGATCATACTGATCACGCGCTGATCATGCACTGATCACGTGGCTGATCATGCACTGATCACGTGGCTGATCATGCACTGATCACGCAACTGATCATGCACTGATCACGTGGCATCATGCACTGATCACGTGGCTGATCATGCACTGATCACGTGGCTGATCACACACTGATCACGTGACTATCATGCACTGATCACGTGGCATCATGCACTGATCACGTGGCTGATCATACTCTGCTCACTGATCATGCACACATCACGTATTATCATGCACTGATCACGTGGCTGATCATGCACTGATCACGTGGCTGATCATGCACTGATCACGTGGCTGATCATGCACTGACGTGGATGATCATGCACTGATCACGTGACTGATCATGCACTGATCACGTGGCTGCATGCACTGCTCACGTGGCTGATCATGCATGATCACGTAGCTACCATGCACTGGTCACGTGACTGATCATGCACTGATCACGTGACTGATCATGCACTGATCACGTGGCATCATGCACTGATCACGTGGCTGATCATGCACTGATCACGTGACTGATCATGCACTGATCACGTCTATATCATGCACTGATCACATGACTGCCCATGCACTGATCACGTGGATGATCATACACTGATCACGTGACTGATCATGCACTGATCACGTGGCTGATCATGCACTGATACGTGACTGATCATGCACTGATCACATGACTATCATGTACTGATCACGTGACTTAATGGCACTGATCATGTGACTGATCATGCACTGATCATGTTTGCTATCATACACTGATCATGTGCCTCTGGAGGCAATAAACAAAGAGCTGAGTAGGCACGAATCAAACAGTCAGCAGGCATAATCATGGAACTCAGGTGTGAGGAATCATGCTGCTCAGCTGGCAATAATCAAGCAGCTGAGCAGGCAGGAATTACGCAGCACAGCTGGCAATTGTCAAGCAGATGACAGGCAGGAATCGTGCAGCTCAGCTGGCAATTGTCAAGCAGATGAGCAGACAGTAATCACGCAGCTCAGCAGGCCCTGATCACGTGACTGAGCATGCACTGTTCACGTGGCTGATCATACACTGATCACGTGATGATCATGCACTGATCACTTGGATATCATGCACTGATCACGTGGCTGATCATACACTGTTCACGTGTCTGACCATGCACTGATCACGTGGCTGATCATACACTGCTCACGTAACTGATCATGCACTGATCACGTGGCTATCATGCACTGATCACGTGGCTGATCATGCACTGATCACGTGGCTGATCACACACCTGTCACGTGACATATCGCACTGATCACGTGGCACTCATGCACTGATCACGTGGCTGATCATACACTGATCACGTGACTGATCATGCACTGATCACGTGGCTGATCATGCACTGATCACGTGGCTGATCATGCACTGATCACGTGGCTGATCATGCACTGATCACGTGGCTGATCATGCACTGATCACGTGGCTGATCATGCACTGATCACGTGTCTGATCATGCACTGATCACGTGGCTGATCATGTACACTGATCACGTAACTGATCATGCACTGATCACGTGGCTATCATGCACTGATCACGTGGCTGATCATGCACTGATCACGTGGCTGATCACACACCTGTCACGTGACATATCATGCACTGATCACGTGGCCTCATGCACTGATCACGTGGCTGATCATACACTGATCACGTAACTCATGCACACATCACGTGGCTATCATGCACTGATCACGTGGCTGATCATGCAATGATCACGTAGCTACCATATACTGGTCACGTGACTGATCATGCACTGATCACGAATGATCATGCACTGATCACGTGACTGATCATGCACTGATCACGTGACTGATCATGCACTGATCACGTGGCTATCATGCACTGATCACGTGGCTGATCATGCAACGATCACGTAGCAACCATGTACTCACGTGACTGATCATGCACTGATCACGTAATTGATCATGCACTGATCACGTGGCTGATCATGCACTGATCACGTGGCTGATCACACATGATCACGTGACTGATCATGCACTGATCACGTGGATCATGCACTGATCACGTGACTGATCATGCACTGATCACGTCTATATCATGCACTGATCACATGACTGATCATGCACTGATCACGTGATGATCATGCACTGATCACGTGACTGATCATGCACTGATCACGTGGCTGATCATGCACTGATCACGTGGCTGATCATGCACTGATCACGTGACTGATCATGCACTGATCAGGTGACTGATCATGCACTGATCACGTGGCTATCATGCACTGATCACTGACTGATCATGCACTGATCACGCTATATCATGCACTGATCACATGACTGCCCATGCACTGATCACGTGGATGATCATACACTAATCATGTGACAGATCATGCACTGATCACGTGGCTGATCATGCACTGATACCGTGACTGAGCATGGACTGATCACATGACTATCATGTAGTGATCACGTGACTTAATGGCGCTGATCATGTGACTGATCATGCGCTGATCATGTTTGCTATCATACACTGATCATGTGCCTCTGGAGGCAATAAACAAAGAGCTGAGTAGGCACGAATCAAACAGTCAGCAGGCAATAATCATGGAACTCAGTGTGAGGAATCATGCTGCTCAGCTGGCAATAATCAAGCAGCTGAGCAGGCAGGAATTACGCAGCACAGCTGGCAATTGTCAAGCAGATGACAGGCAGGAATCGTGCAGCTCAGCTGGCAATTGTCAAGCAGATGAGCAGACAGTAATCACGCAGCTCAGCAGGCCCTGATCACGTGACTGAGCATGCACTGTTCACGTGGCTGATCATACACTGATCACGTGATGATCATGCACTGATCACTTGGATATCATGCACTGATCACGTGGCTGATCATACACTGTTCACGTGTCTGACCATGCACTGATCACGTGGCTGATCATACACTGCTCACGTAACTGATCATGCACTGATCACGTGGCTATCATGCACTGATCACGTGGCTGAACATGCACTGTTCACGTGGCTGATCACACACCTGTCACGTGACATATCATGCACTGATCACGTGGCACTCATGCACTGATCACGTGGCTGATCATACTCTGCTCACGTAACTCATGCACACATCACGTGGCTATCATGCACTGCTCACGTGGCTCGTCATGGAATGATCACGTAGCTACCATATACTGGTCACGTGACTGATCATGCACTGATCACGTAAATGATCATGCACTGTTCACGTGACTGATCATGCACTGATCACGTGACTGATCATGCACTGATCACGTGGCTATCATGCACTGCTCACGTGGCTGATCATGCAACGATCACGTAGCAACCATGTACTGGTCACGTGACTGATCATGCACTGATCACGTAATTGATCATGCACTGATCACGTGGCTCATCATGCACTGATCACGTGGCTGATCACACATGATCACGTGGACTGATCATGCACTGATCACGTGGCTGTCATGCACTGATCACGTGGCTATCATGCACTGATCACGTGGCTGATCACATGCACTGATCACGTGACTGATCATGCACTGATCACGTGGCTGATCATGCACTGATCACGTGGCTATCATGCACTGATCACGTGGCTGATCATGCACTGATCACGTAGCTATCATGCACTGTCACGTGACTGATCATGCACTGATCACGTGACTGATCATGCACTGATCACGTGGCTGATCATGCACTGATCACGTGGCTGATCATGCACTGATCACGTGACTGATCATGCACTGATCACGTGACTGATCATGCACTGATCACGTGGCTATCATGCACTGATCACGTGGCTGATCATGCACTGATCACGTGCTGATCATGCACTGATCACGTGGCTGATCATGCACTGATCACGGACTGATCATGCACTGATCACGTGACTGATCATGCACTGATCACGTGGCTATCATGCACTGATCACGTGGCTGATCATGCACTGATCACGAGCAACCATATACTGGTCACGTGATGATCATGCACTGATCACGTGACTGATCATGCACTGATCACGTGGATGATCATGCACTGATCACGTGACTGATCATGCACTGATCACGTGGCTGATCATGCACTGATCACTGGCTATCATGCACTGATCATGGCTGATCATGCACTGATCACGAGCATCATGCACTGATCACGTGACTGATCATGCACTGATCACGTAACTGATCATGCACTGATCACGTGGCTGATCATGCACTGATCACGTGGCTGATCATGCACTGATCACGTGGCTGATCATGCACTGATCACGTGACTGATCATGCACTGATCACGTGGCTGATCATGCACTGATCACGTGACTGATCATGCACTGATCACGTGTCTGATCATGCACTGATCACGTGGCTATCATGCACTGCTCACGTGGCTGATCATGCATGATCACGCAGCTACCATGTACTGGTCACATGACTGATCATGCACTGATCACGTGACTGATCATGCAGTGATCACGTGGCTATCATGCACTATCACGTGGCTGATCATGCAATGATCATGTAGCTACCATGTACAGGTCACGTGAATGATCATACACCCATCAGGTGACTGATCATGCACTGATCACGTGGCTATCATGCACTGATCACGTGACTGATCATGCACTGATCACGTCTATATCATGCACTGATCACATGACTGCCCATGCACTGATCACGTGGATGATCATACACTAATCTTGTGACAGATCATGCACTGATCACGTGGCTGATCATGCACTGATACCGTGACTGAGCATGGACTGATCACATGACTATCATGTAGTGATCACGTGACTTAATGGCGCTGATCATGTGACTGATCATGCGCTGATCATGTTTGCTATCATACACTGATCATGTGCCTCTGGAGGCAATAAACAAAGAGCTGAGTAGGCACGAATCAAACAGTCAGCAGGCAATAATCATGGAACTCAGCTGTGAGGAATCATGCTGCTCAGCTGGCAATAATCAAGCAGCTGAGCAGGCAGGAATTACGCAGCACAGCTGGCAATTGTCAAGCAGATGACAGGCAGGAATCGTGCAGCTCAGCTGGCAATTGTCAAGCAGATGAGCAGACAGTAATCACGCAGCTCAGCAGGCCCTGATCACGTGACTGAGCATGCACTGTTCACGTGGCTGATCATACACTGATCACGTGATGATCATGCACTGATCACTTGGATATCATGCACTGATCACGTGGCTGATCATACACTGTTCACGTGTCTGACCATGCACTGATCACGTGGCTGATCATACACTGCTCACGTAACTGATCATGC
This sequence comes from Bos javanicus, assembly GCF_032452875.1. Classification (NCBI taxonomy): domain Eukaryota; kingdom Metazoa; phylum Chordata; class Mammalia; order Artiodactyla; family Bovidae; genus Bos; species Bos javanicus. Next base: position 77,344 of record NW_026894712.1, on the reverse strand, counting down.
ACTGATCACGTGGCTATCATGCACTGATCACGTGGCTGAACATGCAATGAACACGTGGCTGATCACACACCTGTCACGTGACATATCATGCACTGATCACGTGGCACTCATGCACTGATCACGTGGCTGATCATACTCTGCTCACGTAACTCATGCACACATCACGTGGCTATCATGCACTGCTCACGTCATCGTCGAATGATCACGTAGCAACCATATACTGGTCACGTGACTGATCATGCACTGATCACGTAAATGATCATGCACTGTTCACGTGACTGATCATACTGATCACGTGACTGATCATGCACTGATCACGTGGCTATCATGCACTGCTCACGTGGCTGATCATGCAACGATCACGTAGCAACCATGTACTGGTCACGTGTCTGATCATGCACTGATCACGTAACTGATCATGCACTGATCACGTGGCTCATCATGCACTGATCACGTGGCTGATCACACATGATCACGTGACTGATCATGCACTGATCACGTGGCTATCATGCACTGATCACGTGGCTGTCATGCACTGATCACGTGGATATCATGCACTGATCACGTGGCTGATCACACTGATCACGTGACTGATCATGCACTGATCACGTGGCTATCATGCACTGATCACGTGGCTATCATGCACTGATCATGGCTGATCATGCACTGATCACGTAGCTATCATGTACTGATCACGTGACTGATCATGCACTGATCACGAACTGATCATGCACTGATCACGTGGCTGATCATGCACTGATCACGTGCTGATCATGCACTGATCACGTGACTGATCATGCACTGATCACGTGACTGATCATGCACTGATCACGTGGCTATCATGCACTGATCACGTGGCTGATCATGCACTGATCACGTGGCTGATCATGCACTGATCACGTGGCTGATCATGCACTGATCACGTGACTGATCATGCACTGATCACGTGACTGATCATGCACTGATCACGTGGCTATCATGCACTGATCACGTGGCTGATCATGCCATGATCACGCAGCTACCATGTACTGGTCACATGACTGATCATGCACTGATCACGTGACTGATCATGCACTGATCACGTGGCTATCATGCACTACTCACGTGGCTGATCATGCAATGATCATGTAGCTACCATGTACAGGTCACGTGAATGATCATACACCCATCAGGTGACTGATCATGCACTGATCACGTGGCTATCATGCACTGATCACGAGACTGATCATGCACTGATCACGTCTATATCATGCACTGATCACATGACTGCCCATGCACTGATCACGTGGATGATCATACACTAATCATGTGACAGATCATGCACTGATCACGTGGCTGATCATGCACTGATACCGTGACTGAGCATGGACTGATCACATGACTATCATGTAGTGATCACGTGACTTAATGGCGCTGATCATGTGACTGATCATGCGCTGATCATGTTTGCTATCATACACTGATCATGTGCCTCTGGAGGCAATAAACAAAGAGCTGAGTAGGCACGAATCAAACAGTCAGCAGGCAATAATCATGGAACTCAGGTGTGAGGAATCATGCTGCTCAGCTGGCAATAATCAAGCAGCTGAGCAGGCAGGAATTACGCAGCACAGCTGGCAATTGTCAAGCAGATGACAGGCAGGAATCGTGCAGCTCAGCTGGCAATTGTCAAGCAGATGAGCAGACAGTAATCACGCAGCTCAGCAGGCCCAGATCACGTGACTGAGCATGCACTGTTCACGTGGCTGATCATACACTGATCACGTGATGATCATGCACTGATCACGTGGATATCATGCACTGATCACGTGGCTGATCATACACTGATCACGTGCTGATCATGCACTGATCACGTGGCTGATCATGCACTGATCACGTGGCTGATCATGCACTGATCACGTGGCTGATCACACACCTGTCACGTGACATATCATGCACTGATCACGTGGCACTCATGCACTGATCACGTGGCTGATCATACACTGCTCACGTAACTCATCATGCACACATCACGTGGCTATCATGCACTGCTCACGTGGCTCGTCATGGAATGATCACGTGGCTACCATATACTGGTCACGTGACTGATCATGCACAGATCACGAATGATCATGCACTGATCACGTGACTGATCATGTACTGATCACGTGACTGATCATGCACTGATCACGTGGCTATCATGCACTGCTCACGTGGCATGCACTGATCACGTAGCAACCATGTACTGGTCACGTGACTGATCATGCACTGATCACGTAATTGATCTGCACTGATCACGTGGCTCATCATGCACTGATCACGTGGCTGATCACACATGTATCACGTGACTGATCATGCACTGATCACGTGACTGATCATGCACTGATCACGTGGCTATCATGCACTGATCACGTGGCTGATATCACACGTATCACGTGACTGATCATGCACTGATCACGTGGCTATCATGCACTGATCACGTGACTGATCATGCACTGATCACGTGACTGATCATGCACTGATCACGAACTGATCATGCACTGATCACGTGGCTATCATGCACTGATCACGTGGCTGATCATGCACTGATCACGCAGCTATCATGCACTGATCACGTGACTGATCATGCACTGATCACATGACTGATCATGCACTGATCACGTGGCTTATCATGCACTGATCATGTGACTGATCATGTGCTGATCATGTTTGTATCATACACTGATCATGTGCCTCTGGAGGCAATGAACAAAGAGCTGAGTAGGCAGAATCAATCAGCAGGCTAATCATGGAACTCAGCTGTGAGGAATCATGCTGCTCAGCTGGCAATAATCAAGCAGCTGAGCAGGCAGGAATTACGCAGCACAGCTGGCAATTGTCAAGCAGATGACAGGCAGGAATCGTGCAGCTCAGCTGGCAATTGTCAAGCAGATGAGCAGACAGTAATCACGCAGCTCAGCAGGCCCTGATCACGTGACTGAGCATGCACTGTTCACGTGGCTGATCATACACTGATCACGTGATGATCATGCACTGATCACGTGGATATCATGCACTGATCACGTGGCTGATCATACACTGTTCACGTGTCTGACCATGCACTGATCACGTGGCTGATCATACACTGCTCACGTAACTGATCATGCACTGATCACGTGGCTATCATGCACTGATCACGTGGCTGATCATGCACTGATCACGTGGCTGATCACACTGTCACGTGACTATCATGCACTGATCACGTGGCATGCACTGATCACGTGGCTGATCATACACTGTCACGTAACTGATCATGCACACATCACGTGGCTATCATGCACTGCTCACGGTCGCTCATGGAATGATCACGTAGCTACCATATACTGATCACGTGACTGATCATGCACTGATCACGAATGATCATGCACTGTCACGTGACTGATCATGCACTGATCACGTGACTGATCATGCACTGATCACGTGGCTGATCATGCACTGATCACGAATTGATCATGCACTGATCACGTGGCTGATCATGCACTGATCACGTGGCTGATCATGCACTGATCACGTGACTGATCATGCACTGATCACGTGACTGATCATGCACTGATCACGTGGCTATCATGCACTGATCACGTGGCTGATCATGCACTGATCACGTGACTGATCATGCACTGATCACGTGACTGATCATGCACTGATCACGTGACTGATCATGCACTGATCACGAATGATCATGCACTGATCACGTGGCTGATCATGCACTGATCACGTGACTGATCATGCACTGATCACGTGATGATCATGCACTGATCACGTGGCTATCATGCACTGATCACGTGCTGATCATGCACTGATCACGTGACTGATCATGCACTGATCACTGGCTATCATGCACTGATCACGTGGCTATCATGCACTGATCACGTGGCTGATCATGCACTGATCACGTGACTGATCATGCACTGATCACGCTATATCATGCACTGATCACGACTGATCATGCACTGATCACGTGGATGATCATGCACTGATCATGTGACTGATCATGCACTGATCACGTGGCTGATCATGCACTGATCACGCTGATCATGCACTGATCACGAGCTATCATGCACTGATCACGGCTGATCATGCACTGATCACGTGATTGATCATGCACTGATCACGTGACTGATCATGCACTGATCACGCTGATCATGCACTGATCACTGAACTGATCATGCACTGATCACGTGGCTATCATGCACTGATCATGGCTGATCATGCACTGATCACGTAGCTACCATGCACTGATCACGTGACTGATCATGCACTGATCACGTGATTGATCATGCACTGATCACGTGGCTGATCATGCACTGATCACGTGGCTGATCATGCACTGATCACGCACTGATCATGCACTGATCACGTGACTGATCATGCACTGATCACGTGGCTATCATGCACTGATCACGTGGCTGATCATGCACTGATCACGTGCTGATCATGCACTGATCACATGACTGATCATGCACTGATCACGTGACTGATCATGCACTGATCACGTGGCTATCATGCACTACTCACGTGGCTGATCATGCAATGATCATGTAGCTACCATGTACTGGTCACGTGACTGATCATACACCCATCAGGTGACTGATCATGCACTGATCACGTGGCTATCATGCACTGATCACGTGGCTGATCATGCACTGATCACGTGCCTGATCATGCACTGATCACGTGACTGATCATGCACTGATCACGTGGCTGATCATGCACTGATCACGTGGCTGATCATGCACTGATCACGTGGCTGATCATGCACTGATACCGTGACTGAGCATGGACTGATCACATGACTATCATGTAGTGATCACGTGACTTAATGGCGCTGATCATGTGACTGATCATGCGCTGATCATGTTTGCTATCATACACTGATCATGTGCCTCTGGAGGCAATAAACAAAGAGCTGAGTAGGCACGAATCAAACAGTCAGCAGGCAATAATCATGGAACTCAGCTGTGAGGAATCATGCTGCTCAGCTGGCAATAATCAAGCAGCTGAGCAGGCAGGAATTACGCAGCACAGCTGGCAATTGTCAAGCAGATGACAGGCAGGAATCGTGCAGCTCAGCTGGCAATTGTCAAGCAGATGAGCAGACAGTAATCACGCAGCTCAGCAGGCCCAGATCACGTGACTGAGCATGCACTGTTCACGTGGCTGATCATACACTGATCACGTGATGATCATGCACTGATCACTTGGATATCATGCACTGATCACGTGGCTGATCATACACTGTTCACGTGTCTGACCATGCACTGATCACGTGGCTGATCATACACTGCTCACGAACTGATCATGCACTGATCACGTGGCTATCATGCACTGATCACGTGGCTGAACATGCACTGTTCACGTGGCTGATCACACACCTGTCACGTGACATATCATGCACTGATCACGTGGCACTCATGCACTGATCACGGCTGATCATACTCTGCTCACGTAACTGATCATGCACACATCACGTGGCTATCATGCACTGCTCACGTGGCTCGTCATGGAATGATCACGTAGCTACCATATACTGGTCACGTGACTGATCATGCACTGATCACGTAAATGATCATGCACTGTTCACGTGACTGATCATGTACTGATCACGTGACTGATCATGCACTGATCACGTGGCTATCATGCTCTGCTCACGTGGCTGATCATGCAACTGATCACGTAGCAATCATGCACTGATCACGCAATTGATCATGCACTGATCACGGCTGATCATGCACTGATCACGTGGCTGATCACACATGATCACGTGACTGATCATGCACTGATCACGTGGCTATCATGCACTGATCACGTGGCTGTCATGCACTGATCACGTGGATATCATGCACTGATCACGTGGCTGATCACACACGATCACATGACTGATCATGCACTGATCACGTGGCTATCATGCACTGATCACGTGGCTATCATGCACTGATCACGTGGCTGATCATGCACTGATCACGTGGCTATCATGCACTGATCACGTGACTGATCATGCACTGATCACGAACTGATCATGCACTGATCACGTGACTGATCATGCACTGATCACGTGGCTATCATGCACTGATCACGTGGCTGATCATGCACTGATCACGTGCCTGATCATGCACTGATCACATGACTGATCATGCACTGATCACGTGACTGATCATGCACTGATCACGTGGCTATCATGCACTACTCACGTGGCTGATCATGCAATGATCATGTAGCTACCATGTACTGGTCACGTGACTGATCATACACCCATCAGGTGACTGATCATGCACTGATCACGTGGCTATCATGCACTGATCACGTGGCTGATCATGCACTGATCACGTGCCTGATCATGCACTGATCACGTGACTGATCATGCACTGATCACGTGGCTGATCATGCACTGATCACTGACTGATCATGCACTGATCACGTGGCTGATCATGCACTGATACCGTGACTGAGCATGGACTGATCACATGACTATCATGTAGTGATCACGTGACTTAATGGCGCTGATCATGTGACTGATCATGCGCTGATCATGTTTGCTATCATACACTGATCATGTGCCTCTGGAGGCAATAAACAAAGAGCTGAGTAGGCACGAATCAAACAGTCAGCAGGCAATAATCATGGAACTCAGCTGTGAGGAATCATGCTGCTCAGCTGGCAATAATCAAGCAGCTGAGCAGGCAGGAATTACGCAGCACAGCTGGCAATTGTCAAGCAGATGACAGGCAGGAATCGTGCAGCTCAGCTGGCAATTGTCAAGCAGATGAGCAGACAGTAATCACGCAGCTCAGCAGGCCCTGATCACGTGACTGAGCATGCACTGTTCACGTGGCTGATCATACACTGATCACGTGATGATCATGCACTGATCACTTGGATATCATGCACTGATCACGTGGCTGATCATACACTGTTCACGTGTCTGACCATGCACTGATCACGTGGCTGATCATACACTGCTCACGTAACTGATCATGCACTGATCACGTGGCTATCATGCACTGATCACGTGGCTGAACATGCACTGTTCACGTGGCTGATCACACACCTGTCACGTGACATATCATGCACTGATCACGTGGCACTCATGCACTGATCACGTGGCTGATCATACTCTGCTCACGTAACTGATCATGCACATCACGTGGCTATCATGCACTGCTCACGTGGCTCGTCATGGAATGATCACGTAGCTACCATATACTGGTCACGTGACTGATCATGCACAGATCACGAATGATCATGCACTGATCACGTGACTGATCATGCACTGATCACGTGGCTGATCATGCACTGATCACGTGGCTGATCATGCACTGATCACGTGGCACTCATGCACTGGTCACGTGACTGATCATGCACTGATCACGTAATTGATCATGCACTGATCACGTGGCTGATCATGCACTGATCACGCTGATCATGCACTGATCACGTGACTGATCATGCACTGATCACGTGGCTGATCATGCACTGATCACGTGGACTGATCATGCACTGATCACGTGGCTGATCATGCACTGATCACGTGGCTGATCATGCACTGATCACGTGGCTGATCATGCACTGATCACGTGGATATCATGCACTGATCACGTGGCTGATCACACACGATCACATGACTGATCATGCACTGATCACGTGGCTATCATGCACTGATCACGTGGCTATCATGCACTGATCACGTGGCTGATCATGCAATGATCACGTAGCTACCATGTACTGATCACGTGACTGATCATGCACTGATCACGCACTGATCATGCACTGATCATGGCTGATCATGCACTGATCACGTGGCTGATCATGCACTGATCACGTGACTGATCATGCACTGATCACGTGACTGATCATGCACTGATCACGTGGCTATCATGCACTGATCACGTGGCTGATCATGCACTGATCACGTGCTGATCATGCACTGATCACGTGGCTGATCATGCACTGATCACGTGACTGATCATGCACTGATCACGTGTCTGATCATGCACTGATCACGTGACTGATCATGCACTGATCACGTGACTGATCATGCACTGATCACGTGGGTATCATGCACTGCTCACGTGGCTGATCATGCCATGATCACGCAGCTACCATGTACTGGTCACATGACTGATCATGCACTGATCACGTGACTGATCATGCAGTGATCACGTGGCTATCATGAACTACTCACGTGGCTGATCATGCAATGATCATGTAGCTACCATGTACAGGTCACGTGAATGATCATACACCCATCAGGTGACTGATCATGCACTGATCACGTGGCTATCATGCACTGATCACGAGACTGATCATGCACTGATCACGTCTATATCATGCACTGATCACATGACTGCCCATGCACTGATCACGTGGATGATCATACACTAATCTTGTGACAGATCATGCACTGATCACGTGGCTGATCATGCACTGATACCGTGACTGAGCATGGACTGATCACATGACTATCATGTAGTGATCACGTGACTTAATGGCGCTGATCATGTGACTGATCATGCGCTGATCATGTTTGCTATCATACACTGATCATGTGCCTCTGGAGGCAATAAACAAAGAGCTGAGTAGGCACGAATCAAACAGTCAGCAGGCAATAATCATGGAACTCAGGTGTGAGGAATCATGCTGCTCAGCTGGCAATAATCAAGCAGCTGAGCAGGCAGGAATTACGCAGCACAGCTGGCAATTGTCAAGCAGATGACAGGCAGGAATCGTGCAGCTCAGCTGGCAATTGTCAAGCAGATGAGCAGACAGTAATCACGCAGCTCAGCAGGCCCAGATCACGTGACTGAGCATGCACTGTTCACGTGGCTGATCATACACTGATCACGTGATGATCATGCACTGATCACTTGGATATCATGCACTGATCACGTGGCTGATCATACACTGTTCACGTGTCTGACCATGCACTGATCACGTGGCTGATCATACACTGCTCACGTAACTGATCATGCACTGATCACGTGGCTATCATGCACTGATCACGTGGCTGAACATGCACTGTTCACGTGGCTGATCACACACCTGTCACGTGACATATCATGCACTGATCACGTGGCACTCATGCACTGATCACGTGGCTGATCATACTCTGCTCACGTAACTCATGCACACATCACGTGGCTATCATGCACTGCTCACGTGGCTCGTCATGGAATGATCACGTAGCTACCATATACTGGTCACGTGACTGATCATGCACAGATCACGAATGATCATGCACTGTTCACGTGACTGATCATGTACTGATCACGTGACTGATCATGCACTGATCACGTGGCTATCATGCTCTGCTCACGTGGCTGATCATGCAACGATCACGAGCAACCATGTACTGGTCACGTGACTGATCATGCACTGATCACGTAATTGATCCTGCACTGATCACGTGGCTCATCATGCACTGATCACGTGGCTGATCACACATGTATCACGTGACTGATCATGCACTGATCACGTGGCTATCATGCACTGATCACGTGGCTGTCATGCACTGATCACGTGGATATCATGCACTGATCACGTGGCTGATCACACACGATCACATGACTGATCATGCACTGATCACGTGGCTATCATGCACTGATCACGTGGCTATCATGCACTGATCACGTGGCTGATCATGCACTGATCACGTAGCTACCATGTACTGGTCACGTGACTGATCATGCACTGATCACGAATGATCATGCACTGATCACGTGGCTGATCATGCACTGATCACGTGGCTGATCATGCACTGATCACATGACTGATCATGCACTGATCACGTGACTGATCATGCACTGATCACGTGGCTATCATGCACTGATCACGTGGCTGATCATGCACTGATCACGCGCTGATCATGCACTGATCACGTGACTGATCATGCACTGATCACGTGACTGATCATGCACTGATCACGTGGCTATCATGCACTGATCACGTGATGATCATGCACTGATCACGTGGCTGATCATGCACTGATCACGTGACTGATCATGCACTGATCACGTGGCTGATCATGCACTGATCACGTGGCTATCATGCACTGATCACGTGGCTGATCATGCATGATCACGAGCTACATGCACTGATCACGTGACTGATCATGCACTGATCACGTGGCTGATCATGCACTGATCACGGATGATCATGCACTGATCACGTGGATATCATGCACTGATCACGTGGCTGATCATGCACTGATCACGTGTGATCATGCACTGATCACGTGGCTGATCATGCACTGATCACGTGACTGATCATGCACTGATCACGTGGCTATCATGCACTGATCACGTGGCTGATCATGCACTGATCACGTGGCTGATCACACACTGTCACGTGACTATCATGCACTGATCACGTGGAACTCATGCACTGATCACGTGGCTGATCATACACTGCTCACGTAATCATGCACACATCACGTGGCTATCATGCACTGCTCACGTGGCTGTCATGCAATGATCACGTAGCAACCATATACTGGTCACGTGACTGATCATGCACTGATCACGAATGATCATGCACTGATCACGTGACTGATCATGCACTGATCACGTGACTGATCATGCACTGATCACGTGGCTATCATGCACTGCTCACGTGGCTGATCATGCAACTGATCACGTAGCAACCATGTACTGGTCACGTGACTGATCATGCACTGATCACGTAATTGATCATGCACTGATCACGTGGCTCATCATGCACTGATCACGTGGCTGATCACACATGATCACGTGACTGATCATGCACTGATCACGTGGCTATCATGCACTGATCACGTGGTCATGCACTGATCACGTGGATATCATGCACTGATCACGTGGCTGATCACACACGATCACGTGACTGATCATGCACTGATCACGTGGCTATCATGCACTGATCACGTGGCATCATGCACTGATCACGTGGCTATCATGCACTGATCACGTGGCTGATCATGCAATGATCACGAGCTACCATGTACTGGTCACGTGACTGATCATGCACTGATCACGAATTGATCATGCACTGATCATGTGGCTGATCATGCACTGATCACGTGGCTGATCATACACTGATCACGTGACTGATCATGCACTGATCACGTGACTGATCATGCACTGATCACGTGGCTATCATGCACTGATCACGTGGCTGATCATGCACTGATCACGTGACTGATCATGCACTGATCACGTGGCTGATCATGCACTGATCACGTGACTGATCATGCACTGATCACGTCTGATCATGCACTGATCACGTGGCTATCATGCACTGCTCACGTGGCTGATCATGCCATGATCACGCAGCTACCATGTACTGGTCACATGACTGATCATGCACTGATCACGTGACTGATCATGCACTGATCACGTGGCTATCATGCACTACTCACGTGGCTGATCATGCAATGATCATGTAGCTACCATGTACAGGTCACGTGAATGATCATACACCCATCAGGTGACTGATCATGCACTGATCACGTGGCTATCATGCACTGATCACGAGACTGATCATGCACTGATCACGTCTATATCATGCACTGATCACATGACTGCCCATGCACTGATCACGTGGATGATCATACACTAATCATGTGACAGATCATGCACTGATCACGTGGCTGATCATGCACTGATACCGTGACTGAGCATGGACTGATCACATGACTATCATGTAGTGATCACGTGACTTAATGGCGCTGATCATGTGACTGATCATGCGCTGATCATGTTTGCTATCATACACTGATCATGTGCCTCTGGAGGCAATAAACAAAGAGCTGAGTAGGCACGAATCAAACAGTCAGCAGGCAATAATCATGGAACTCAGCTGTGAGGAATCATGCTGCTCAGCTGGCAATAATCAAGCAGCTGAGCAGGCAGGAATTACGCAGCACAGCTGGCAATTGTCAAGCAGATGACAGGCAGGAATCGTGCAGCTCAGCTGGCAATTGTCAAGCAGATGAGCAGACAGTAATCACGCAGCTCAGCAGGCCCTGATCACGTGACTGAGCATGCACTGTTCACGTGGCTGATCATACACTGATCACGTGATGATCATGCACTGATCACGTGGATATCATGCACTGATCACGTGGCTGATCATACACTGATCACGTGACTGATCATGCACTGATCACGTGGCTGATCATGCACTGATCACGTGGCTGAACATGCACTGTTCACGTGGCTGATCACACACCTGTCACGTGACATATCATGCACTGATCACGTGGCACTCATGCACTGATCACGTGGCTGATCATACTCTGCTCAAACTCATCATGCACACATCACGTGGCTATCATGCACTGCTCACGTGGCTCGTCATGGAATGATCACGAGCTACCATATACTGGTCACGTGACTGATCATGCACTGATCACGAATGATCATGCACTGTTCACGTGACTGATCATGTACTGATCACGTGACTGATCATGCACTGATCACGTGGCTATCATGCACTGCTCACGTGGCTGATCATGCAACGATCACGTAGCAACCATGTACTGGTCACGTGACTGATCATGCACTGATCACGTAATTGATCATGCACTGATCACGTGGCTCATCATGCACTGATCACGTGGCTGATCACACATGTATCACGTGACTGATCATGCACTGATCACGTGACTGATCATGCACTGATCACGTGGCTATCATGCACTGATCACGTGACTGATATCACACGATCACGTGACTGATCATGCACTGATCACGTGGCTATCATGCACTGATCACGTGACTGATCATGCACTGATCACGTGACTGATCATGCACTGATCACGTGACTGATCATGCACTGATCACGTGGCTATCATGCACTGATCACGTGGCTGATCATGCACTGATCACGTGGCTATCATGCACTGATCACGTGACTGATCATGCACTGATCACATGACTGATCATGCACTGATCACGTGGCTTATCATGCACTGATCATGTGACTGATCATGCACTGATCATGTTTGCTATCATACACTGATCATGTGCCTCTGGAGGCAATGAACAAAGAGCTGAGTAGGCACGAATCAATCAGCAGGCAATAATCATGGAACTCAGCTGTGAGGAATCATGCTGCTCAGCTGGCAATAATCAAGCAGCTGAGCAGGCAGGAATTACGCAGCACAGCTGGCAATTGTCAAGCAGATGACAGGCAGGAATCGTGCAGCTCAGCTGGCAATTGTCAAGCAGATGAGCAGACAGTAATCACGCAGCTCAGCAGGCCCTGATCACGTGACTGAGCATGCACTGTTCACGTGGCTGATCATACACTGATCACGTGATGATCATGCACTGATCACGTGGATATCATGCACTGATCACGTGGCTGATCATACACTGTTCACGTGTCTGACCATGCACTGATCACGTGGCTGATCATACACTGATCACGTAACTGATCATGCACTGATCACGTGGCTATCATGCACTGATCACGTGGCTGATCATGCACTGATCACGTGGCTGATCACACACCTGTCACGTGACTATCATGCACTGATCACGTGGCACTCATGCACTGATCACGTGGCTGATCATACTCTGATCACGTAACTGATCATGCACTGATCACGTGGCTATCATGCACTGATCACGTGGGTCATGGAATGATCACGTAGCTACCATATACTGGTCACGTGACTGATCATGCACTGATCACGTAAATGATCATGCACTGTCACGTGACTGATCATGCACTGATCACGTGACTGATCATGCACTGATCACGTGGCTGATCATGCACTGATCACGTGACTGATCATGCACTGATCACGTGGCTGATCATGCACTGATCACGTGGCTGATCATGCACTGATCACGTGACTGATCATGCACTGATCACGTGACTGATCATGCACTGATCACGTGGCTATCATGCACTGATCACGTGGCTGATCATGCACTGATCACGTGACTGATCATGCACTGATCACGTGACTGATCATGCACTGATCACGTGGACTGATCATGCACTGATCACGAACTGATCATGCACTGATCACGTGGCTGATCATGCACTGATCACGTGACTGATCATGCACTGATCACGTGATGATCATGCACTGATCACGTGGCTATCATGCACTGATCACGTGGCTGATCATGCACTGATCACGTGACTGATCATGCACTGATCACTGGCTATCATGCACTGATCACGTGGCTGATCATGCACTGATCACGTGGCTGATCATGCACTGATCACGTGACTGATCATGCACTGATCACGCCTATATCATGCACTGATCACATGACTGATCATGCACTGATCACGTGGATGATCATGCACTGATCATGTGACTGATCATGCACTGATCACGTGGCTATCATGCACTGATCACGTGGCTGATCATGCACTGATCACGTAGCTATCATGCACTGATCACGTGACTGATCATGCACTGATCACGTGATTGATCATGCACTGATCACGTGACTGATCATGCACTGATCACGTGACTGATCATGCACTGATCACGTGACTGATCATGCACTGATCACGTGGCTATCATGCACTGATCACGTGGCTGATCATGCACTGATCACGTAGCTATCATGCACTGATCACGTGACTGATCATGCACTGATCACGTGATTGATCATGCACTGATCACGTGGCTGATCATGCACTGATCACGTGGCTGATCATGCACTGATCACGTGACTGATCATGCACTGATCACGTGACTGATCATGCACTGATCACGTGGCTATCATGCACTGATCACGTGGCTGATCATGCACTGATCACGTGGCTGATCATGCACTGATCACATGACTGATCATGCACTGATCACGTGACTGATCATGCACTGATCACGTGGCTATCATGCACTACTCACGTGGCTGATCATGCAATGATCATGTAGCTACCATGTACTGGTCACGTGACTGATCATACACCCATCAGGTGACTGATCATGCACTGATCACGTGGCTATCATGCACTGATCACGTGGCTGATCATGCACTGATCACGTGCCTGATCATGCACTGATCACGTGACTGATCATGCACTGATCACGTGGCTGATCATGCACTGATCACGTGGCTGATCATGCACTGATCACGTGGCTGATCATGCACTGATACCGTGACTGAGCATGGACTGATCACATGACTATCATGTAGTGATCACGTGACTTAATGGCGCTGATCATGTGACTGATCATGCGCTGATCATGTTTGCTATCATACACTGATCATGTGCCTCTGGAGGCAATAAACAAAGAGCTGAGTAGGCACGAATCAAACAGTCAGCAGGCAATAATCATGGAACTCAGCTGTGAGGAATCATGCTGCTCAGCTGGCAATAATCAAGCAGCTGAGCAGGCAGGAATTACGCAGCACAGCTGGCAATTGTCAAGCAGATGACAGGCAGGAATCGTGCAGCTCAGCTGGCAATTGTCAAGCAGATGAGCAGACAGTAATCACGCAGCTCAGCAGGCCCTGATCACGTGACTGAGCATGCACTGTTCACGTGGCTGATCATACACTGATCACGTGATGATCATGCACTGATCACTTGGATATCATGCACTGATCACGTGGCTGATCATACACTGTTCACGTGTCTGACCATGCACTGATCACGTGGCTGATCATACACTGCTCACGTAACTGATCATGCACTGATCACGTGGCTATCATGCACTGATCACGTGGCTGAACATGCACTGTTCACGTGGCTGATCACACACCTGTCACGTGACATATCATGCACTGATCACGTGGCACTCATGCACTGATCACGTGGCTGATCATACTCTGCTCACGTAACTGATCATGCACACATCACGTGGCTATCATGCACTGCTCACGTGGCTCGTCATGGAATGATCACGTAGCTACCATATACTGGTCACGTGACTGATCATGCACTGATCACGTAAATGATCATGCACTGTTCACGTGACTGATCATGTACTGATCACGTGACTGATCATGCACTGATCACGTGGCTATCATGCACTGCTCACGTGGCTGATCATGCACTGATCACGTAGCAATCATGCACTGATCACGTAACTGATCATGCACTGATCACGTGGCTGATCATGCACTGATCACGTGGCTGATCACACATGATCACGTGACTGATCATGCACTGATCACGTGGCTATCATGCACTGATCACGTGGCTGTCATGCACTGATCACGTGGATATCATGCACTGATCACGTGGCTGATCACACACGATCACATGACTGATCATGCACTGATCACGTGGCTATCATGCACTGATCACGTGGCTATCATGCACTGATCACGTGGCTGATCATGCAATGATCACGTAGCTACCATGCACTGATCACGTGACTGATCATGCACTGATCACGTGACTGATCATGCACTGATCACGTGACTGATCATGCACTGATCACGTGGCTATCATGCACTGATCACGTGGCTGATCATGCACTGATCACGTGCCTGCATGCACTGATCACATGACTGATCATGCACTGATCACGTGACTGATCATGCACTGATCACGTGGCTATCATGCACTACTCACGTGGCTGATCATGCAATGATCATGTAGCTACCATGTACTGGTCACGTGACTGATCATACACCCATCAGGTGACTGATCATGCACTGATCACGTGGCTATCATGCACTGATCACGTGGCTGATCATGCACTGATCACGTGCCTGATCATGCACTGATCACGTGACTGATCATGCACTGATCACGTGGCTGATCATGCACTGATCACGTGGCTGATCATGCACTGATCACGTGGCTGATCATGCACTGATACCGTGACTGAGCATGGACTGATCACATGACTATCATGTAGTGATCACGTGACTTAATGGCGCTGATCATGTGACTGATCATGCGCTGATCATGTTTGCTATCATACACTGATCATGTGCCTCTGGAGGCAATAAACAAAGAGCTGAGTAGGCACGAATCAAACAGTCAGCAGGCAATAATCATGGAACTCAGCTGTGAGGAATCATGCTGCTCAGCTGGCAATAATCAAGCAGCTGAGCAGGCAGGAATTACGCAGCACAGCTGGCAATTGTCAAGCAGATGACAGGCAGGAATCGTGCAGCTCAGCTGGCAATTGTCAAGCAGATGAGCAGACAGTAATCACGCAGCTCAGCAGGCCCTGATCACGTGACTGAGCATGCACTGTTCACGTGGCTGATCATACACTGATCACGTGATGATCATGCACTGATCACTTGGATATCATGCACTGATCACGTGGCTGATCATACACTGTTCACGTGTCTGACCATGCACTGATCACGTGGCTGATCATACACTGCTCACGTAACTGATCATGCACTGATCACGTGGCTATCATGCACTGATCACGTGGCTGAACATGCACTGATCACGTGGCTGATCACACACCTGTCACGTGACATATCATGCACTGATCACGTGGCACTCATGCACTGATCACGTGGCTGATCATACTCTGCTCACGAACTGATCATGCACACATCACGTGGCTATCATGCACTGCTCACGTGGCTCGTCATGGAATGATCACGTAGCTACCATATACTGGTCACGTGACTGATCATGCACTGATCACGTAAATGATCATGCACTGTTCACGTGACTGATCATGCACTGATCACGTGGCTATCATGCACTGATCACGTGGCTGATCATGCACTGATCACGTAGCTATCATGTACTGGTCACGTGACTGATCATGCACTGATCACGTAATTGATCATGCACTGATCACGTGGCTGATCATGCACTGATCACGTGGCTGATCATGCACTGATCACGTGACTGATCATGCACTGATCACGTGGCTGATCATGCACTGATCACGTGGCTGATCATGCACTGATCACGTGGCTGATCATGCACTGATCACGTGGCTGATCATGCACTGATCACGTGGCTGATCATGCACTGATCACGTGGATATCATGCACTGATCACGTGGCTGATCACACACGATCACGTGACTGATCATGCACTGATCACGTGGCTATCATGCACTGATCACGTGGCTATCATGCACTGATCACGTGGCTGATCATGCAATGATCACGTAGCTACCATGTACTGGTCACGACTGATCATGCACTGATCACGTAATTGATCATGCACTGATCACGTGGCTGATCATGCACTGATCACGTGGCTGATCATGCACTGATCACATGACTGATCATGCACTGATCACGTGACTGATCATGCACTGATCACGTGGCTATCATGCACTGATCACTTGGCTGATCATACACTGATCACGTGCCTGATCATGCACTGATCACGTGGCTGATCATGCACTGATCACGTGACTGATCATGCACTGATCACGTGGCTGATCATGCACTGATCACGTGACTGATCATGCACTGATCACGTGACTGATCATGCACTGATCACGTGGCTATCATGCACTGCTCACGTGGCTGATCATGCCATGATCACGCAGCTACCATGTACTGGTCACATGACTGATCATGCACTGATCACGTGACTGATCATGCAGTGATCACGTGGCTATCATGCACTACTCACGTGGCTGATCATGCAATGATCATGTAGCTACCATGTACAGGTCACGTGAATGATCATACACCCATCAGGTGACTGATCATGCACTGATCACGTGGCTATCATGCACTGATCACGTGACTGATCATGCACTGTTCACGCCTATATCATGCACTGATCACATGACTGCCCATGCACTGATCACGTGGATGATCATACACTAATCATGTGACAGATCATGCACTGATCACGTGGCTGATCATGCACTGATACCGTGACTGAGCATGGACTGATCACATGACTATCATGTAGTGATCACGTGACTTAATGGCGCTGATCATGTGACTGATCATGCGCTGATCATGTTTGCTATCATACACTGATCATGTGCCTCTGGAGGCAATAAACAAAGAGCTGAGTAGGCACGAATCAAACAGTCAGCAGGCAATAATCATGGAACTCAGGTGTGAGGAATCATGCTGCTCAGCTGGCAATAATCAAGCAGCTGAGCAGGCAGGAATTACGCAGCACAGCTGGCAATTGTCAAGCAGATGACAGGCAGGAATCGTGCAGCTCAGCTGGCAATTGTCAAGCAGATGAGCAGACAGTAATCACGCAGCTCAGCAGGCCCAGATCACGTGACTGAGCATGCACTGTTCACGTGGCTGATCATACACTGATCACGTGATGATCATGCACTGATCACTTGGATATCATGCACTGATCACGTGGCTGATCATACACTGTTCACGTGTCTGACCATGCACTGATCACGTGGCTGATCATACACTGCTCACGTAACTGATCATGCACTGATCACGTGGCTATCATGCACTGATCACGTGGCTGAACATGCACTGTTCACGTGGCTGATCACACACCTGTCACGTGACATATCATGCACTGATCACGTGGCACTCATGCACTGATCACGTGGCTGATCATACTCTGCTCACGTAACTCATGCACACATCACGTGGCTATCATGCACTGCTCACGTGGCTCGTCATGGAATGATCACGAGCAACCATATACTGGTCACGTGACTGATCATGCACAGATCACGTAAATGATCATGCACTGTTCACGTGACTGATCATGTACTGATCACGTGACTGATCATGCACTGATCACGTGGCTATCATGCTCTGCTCACGTGGCTGATCATGCAACGATCACGTAGCAACCATGTACTGGTCACGTGACTGATCATGCACTGATCACGTAATTGATCCTGCACTGA
This sequence comes from Bos javanicus, assembly GCF_032452875.1. Classification (NCBI taxonomy): domain Eukaryota; kingdom Metazoa; phylum Chordata; class Mammalia; order Artiodactyla; family Bovidae; genus Bos; species Bos javanicus. Next base: position 57,579 of record NW_026894712.1, on the reverse strand, counting down.
TCACGTGGCTCATCATGCACTGATCACGTGGCTGATCACACATGTATCACGTGACTGATCATGCACTGATCCCGTGGCTATCATGCACTGATCACGTGGCTGTCATGCACTGATCACGTGGATATCATGCACTGATCACGTGGCTGATCACACACGATCACATGACTGATCATGCACTGATCACGTGGCTATCATGCACTGATCACGTGGCTATCATGCACTGATCACGTGGCTGATCATGCACTGATCACGTAGCTACCATGTACTGGTCACGTGACTGATCATGCACTGATCACGAATGATCATGCACTGATCACGTGGCTGATCATGCACTGATCACGTGGCTGATCATGCACTGATCACGTGACTGATCATGCACTGATCACGTGACTGATCATGCACTGATCACGTGGCTATCATGCACTGATCACGTGGCTGATCATGCACTGATCACGTGCTGATCATGCACTGATCACGTGACTGATCATGCACTGATCACGTGACTGATCATGCACTGATCACGTGGCTATCATGCACTGATCACGTGACTGATCATGCACTGATCACGTGGCTATCATGCACTGATCACGTGACTGATCATGCACTGATCACGTGGCTGATCATGCACTGATCACGTGGCTATCATGCACTGATCACGTGGCTGATCATGCATGATCACGCAGCTATCATGCACTGATCACGTGACTGATCATGCACTGATCACGTGGCTGATCATACACTGATCACGTGATGATCATGCACTGATCACGTGGATATCATGCACTGATCACGTGGCTGATCATACACTGATCACGTGTCTGACCATGCACTGATCACGTGGCTGATCATACACTGCTCACGTGACTGATCATGCACTGATCACGTGGCTATCATGCACTGATCACGTGGCTGATCATGCACTGATCACGTGGATATCATGCACTGATCACGTGGAACTCATGCACTGATCACGTGGCTGATCATACTCTGCTCACGTAACTCATGCACACATCACGTGGCTATCATGCACTGCTCACGTGGCTCGTCATGGAATGATCACGTAGCAATCATATACTGGTCACGTGACTGATCATGCACTGATCACGTAAATGATCATGCACTGATCACGTGACTGATCATGCACTGATCACGTGACTGATCATGCACTGATCACGTGGCTATCATGCACTGCTCACGTGGCTGATCATGCAACGATCACGTAGCAACCATGTACTGGTCACGTGACTGATCATGCACTGATCACGTAATTGATCATGCACTGATCACGTGGCTCATCATGCACTGATCACGTGGCTGATCACACATGATCACGTGACTGATCATGCACTGATCACGTGGCTATCATGCACTGATCACGTGGCTGTCATGCACTGATCACGTGGCTATCATGCACTGATCACGTGGCTGATCACACTGATCACGTGACTGATCATGCACTGATCACGTGGCTGATCATGCACTGATCACGTGGCTGATCATGCACTGATCACGTGGCTGATCATGCACTGATCACGTGGCTATCATGCACTGATCACGTGGCTGATCATGCACACACGATCACATGACTGATCATGCACTGATCACGTGACTGATCATGCAGTGATCACGTGGCTATCATGCACTACTCACGTGGCTGATCATGCAATGATCATGTAGCTACCATGTACAGGTCACGTGAATGATCATACACCCATCAGGTGACTGATCATGCACTGATCACGTGGCTATCATGCACTGATCACGAGACTGATCATGCACTGATCACGTCTATATCATGCACTGATCACATGACTGCCCATGCACTGATCACGTGGATGATCATACACTAATCTTGTGACAGATCATGCACTGATCACGTGGCTGATCATGCACTGATACCGTGACTGAGCATGGACTGATCACATGACTATCATGTAGTGATCACGTGACTTAATGGCACTGATCATGTGACTGATCATGCGCTGATCATGTTTGCTATCATACACTGATCATGTGCCTCTGGAGGCAATAAACAAAGAGCTGAGTAGGCACGAATCAAACAGTCAGCAGGCAATAATCATGGAACTCAGTGTGAGGAATCATGCTGCTCAGCTGGCAATAATCAAGCAGCTGAGCAGGCAGGAATTACGCAGCACAGCTGGCAATTGTCAAGCAGATGACAGGCAGGAATCGTGCAGCTCAGCTGGCAATTGTCAAGCAGATGAGCAGACAGTAATCACGCAGCTCAGCAGGCCCAGATCACGTGACTGAGCATGCACTGTTCACGTGGCTGATCATACACTGATCACGTGATGATCATGCACTGATCACTTGGATATCATGCACTGATCACGTGGCTGATCATACACTGTTCACGTGTCTGACCATGCACTGATCACGTGGCTGATCATGCACTGCTCACGTAACTGATCATGCACTGATCACGTGGCTATCATGCACTGATCACGTGGCTGATCACACACCTGTCACGTGACATATCATGCACTGATCACGTGGCACTCATGCACTGATCACGTGGCTGATCATACTCTGCTCACGTAACTCATGCACACATCACGTGGCTATCATGCACTGCTCACGTGGCTCGTCATGGAATGATCACGTAGCAACCATATACTGGTCACGTGACTGATCATGCAAAGATCACGTAAATGATCATGCACTGTTCACGTGACTGATCATGTACTGATCACGTGACTGATCATGCACTGATCACGTGGCTATCATGCTCTGCTCACGTGGCTGATCATGCAACGATCACGTAGCAACCATGTACTGGTCACGTGACTGATCATGCACTGATCACGTAATTGATCCTGCACTGATCACGTGGCTCATCATGCACTGATCACGTGGCTGATCACACATGTATCACGTGACTGATCATGCACTGATCACGTGGCTCTCATGCACTGATCACGTGGCTGTCATGCACTGATCACGTGGATATCATGCACTGATCACGTGGCTGATCACACACGATCACATGACTGATCATGCACTGATCACGTGGCTATCATGCACTGATCACGTGGCTATCATGCACTGATCACGTGGCTGATCATGCAATGATCACGAGCTACCATGTACTGGTCACGTGACTGATCATGCACTGATCACGTAATTGATCATGCACTGATCATGTGGCTGATCATGCACTGATCACGTGGCTGATCATACACTGATCACATACTGATCATGCACTGATCACGTGACTGATCATGCACTGATCACGTGGCTATCATGCACTGATCACTTGGCTGACATGCACTGATCACGTCCTGGTCATGCACTGATCACGTGACTGATCATGCACTGATCTCGTCTGATCATGCACTGATCACGTGGCTATCATGCACTGCTCACGTGGCTGATCATGCCATGATCACGCAGCTACCATGTACTGGTCACATGACTGATCATGCACTGATCACGTGACTGATCATGCAGTGATCACGTGGCTATCATGCACTACTCACGTGGCTGATCATGCAATGATCATGTAGCTACCATGTACAGGTCACGTGAATGATCATACACCCATCAGGTGACTGATCATGCACTGATCACGTGGCTATCATGCACTGATCACGAGACTGATCATGCACTGATCACGTCTATATCATGCACTGATCACATGACTGCCCATGCACTGATCACGTGGATGATCATACACTAATCTTGTGACAGATCATGCACTGATCACGTGGCTGATCATGCACTGATACCGTGACTGAGCATGGACTGATCACATGACTATCATGTAGTGATCACGTGACTTAATGGCGCTGATCATGTGACTGATCATGCGCTGATCATGTTTGCTATCATACACTGATCATGTGCCTCTGGAGGCAATAAACAAAGAGCTGAGTAGGCACGAATCAAACAGTCAGCAGGCAATAATCATGGAACTCAGGTGTGAGGAATCATGCTGCTCAGCTGGCAATAATCAAGCAGCTGAGCAGGCAGGAATTACGCAGCACAGCTGGCAATTGTCAAGCAGATGACAGGCAGGAATCGTGCAGCTCAGCTGGCAATTGTCAAGCAGATGAGCAGACAGTAATCACGCAGCTCAGCAGGCCCAGATCACGTGACTGAGCATGCACTGTTCACGTGGCTGATCATACACTGATCACGTGATGATCATGCACTGATCACTTGGATATCATGCACTGATCACGTGGCTGATCATACACTGTTCACGTGTCTGACCATGCACTGATCACGTGGCTGATCATACACTGCTCACGTAACTGATCATGCACTGATCACGTGGCTATCATGCACTGATCACGTGGCTGAACATGCACTGTTCACGTGGCTGATCACACACCTGTCACGTGACATATCATGCACTGATCACGTGGCACTCATGCACTGATCACGTGGCTGATCATACTCTGCTCACGTAACTCATGCACACATCACGTGGCTATCATGCACTGCTCACGTGGCTCGTCATGGAATGATCACGTAGCAACCATATACTGGTCACGTGACTGATCATGCAAAGATCACGTAAATGATCATGCACTGTTCACGTGACTGATCATGTACTGATCACGTGACTGATCATGCACTGATCACGTGGCTATCATGCTCTGCTCACGTGGCTGATCATGCAACGATCACGTAGCAACCATGTACTGGTCACGTGACTGATCATGCACTGATCACGTAATTGATCCTGCACTGATCACGTGGCTCATCATGCACTGATCACGTGGCTGATCACACATGTATCACGTGACTGATCATGCACTGATCACGTGGCTCTCATGCACTGATCACGTGGCTGTCATGCACTGATCACGTGGATATCATGCACTGATCACGTGGCTGATCACACACGTATCACATGACTGATCATGCACTGATCACGTGGCTATCATGCACTGATCACGTGGCTATCATGCACTGATCACGTGGCTGATCATGCAATGATCACGTAGCTACCATGTACTGGTCACGTGACTGATCATGCACTGATCACGTAATTGATCATGCACTGATCATGTGGCTGATCATGCACTGATCACGTGGCTGATCACACTGATCACATGACTGATCATGCACTGATCACGTGACTGATCATGCACTGATCACGTGGCTATCATGCACTGATCACGTGGCTGATCATACACTGATCACGTGCCTGATCATGCACTGATCACGTGGCTGATCATGCACTGATCACGTGACTGATCATGCACTGATCACGTGGCTGATCATGCACTGATCACGTGACTGATCATGCACTGATCACGTGACTGATCATGCACTGATCACGTGGCTATCATGCACTGATCACGTGGCTGATCATGCATGATCACCAGCTACCATGCACTGATCACGTGACTGATCATGCACTGATCACGTGGCTGATCATGCACTGATCACGTGACTGATCATGCACTGATCACGTGGCTATCATGCACTGATCACGTGGCTGATCATGCACTGATCACGTGACTGATCATGCACTGATCACGTGGCTGATCATGCACTGATCACGTGACTGATCATGCACTGATCACGTGGCTATCATGCACTGATCACGTGGCTGATCATGCACTGATCACGTGGCTGATCACACACTGATCATGTGACTATCATGCACTGATCACGTGGAATCATGCACTGATCACGTGGCTGATCATACACTGATCACGAATCATGCACTGATCACGTGGCTATCATGCACTGATCACGTGGCTGTCATGCAATGATCACGAGCAACCATATACTGGTCACGTGACTGATCATGCACTGATCACGACTGATCATGCACTGATCACGTGCTGATCATGCACTGATCACGTGACTGATCATGCACTGATCACGTGGCTATCATGCACTGATCACGTGGCTGATCATGCACTGATCACGAGCAATCATGCACTGATCACGTGACTGATCATGCACTGATCACGTGGCTATCATGCACTGATCACGTGGCTGATCATGCACTGATCACGTGGCTATCATGCACTGATCACGTGACTGATCATGCACTGATCACGTGGCTGATCATGCACTGATCACGTGACTGATCATGGACTGATCACATGACTATCATGCACTGATCACGTGACTTAATGCACTGATCATGACTGATCATGCACTGATCATGTTTGCTATCATACACTGATCATGTGCCTCTGGAGGCAATAAACAAAGAGCTGAGTAGGCACGAATCAAACAGTCAGCAGGCAATAATCATGGAACTCAGGTGTGAGGAATCATGCTGCTCAGCTGGCAATAATCAAGCAGCTGATCAGGCAGGAATTATGCAGCACAGCTGGCAATTGTCAAGCAGATGACAGGCAGGAATCGTGCAGCTCAGCTGGCAATTGTCAAGCAGATGAGCAGACAGTAATCACGAGCTCAGCAGGCCCTGATCACGTGACTGATCATGCACTGATCACGTGGCTGATCATGCACTGATCACGTGACTGATCATGCACTGATCACGTGGCTGATCATGCACTGATCACGTAACTGATCATGCACTGATCACGTGACTGATCATGCACTGATCACGTGGCTATCATGCACTGATCACGTGGCTGATCATGCACTGATCACGTGGCTGATCATGCACTGATCACGTGGCTGATCATGCACTGATCACGTGACTGATCATGCACTGATCACGTGTCTGATCATGCACTGATCACGTGGCTATCATGCACTGCTCACGTGGCTGATCATGCCATGATCACGCAGCTACCATGTACTGGTCACATGACTGATCATGCACTGATCACGTGACTGATCATGCAGTGATCACGTGGCTATCATGCACTACTCACGTGGCTGATCATGCAATGATCATGTAGCTACCATGTACAGGTCACGTGAATGATCATACACCCATCAGGTGACTGATCATGCACTGATCACGTGGCTATCATGCACTGATCACGAGACTGATCATGCACTGATCACGTCTATATCATGCACTGATCACATGACTGCCCATGCACTGATCACGTGGATGATCATACACTAATCTTGTGACAGATCATGCACTGATCACGTGGCTGATCATGCACTGATACCGTGACTGAGCATGGACTGATCACATGACTATCATGTAGTGATCACGTGACTTAATGGCGCTGATCATGTGACTGATCATGCGCTGATCATGTTTGCTATCATACACTGATCATGTGCCTCTGGAGGCAATAAACAAAGAGCTGAGTAGGCACGAATCAAACAGTCAGCAGGCAATAATCATGGAACTCAGGTGTGAGGAATCATGCTGCTCAGCTGGCAATAATCAAGCAGCTGAGCAGGCAGGAATTACGCAGCACAGCTGGCAATTGTCAAGCAGATGACAGGCAGGAATCGTGCAGCTCAGCTGGCAATTGTCAAGCAGATGAGCAGACAGTAATCACGCAGCTCAGCAGGCCCAGATCACGTGACTGAGCATGCACTGTTCACGTGGCTGATCATACACTGATCACGTGATGATCATGCACTGATCACTTGGATATCATGCACTGATCACGTGGCTGATCATACACTGTTCACGTGTCTGACCATGCACTGATCACGTGGCTGATCATACACTGCTCACGTAACTGATCATGCACTGATCACGTGGCTATCATGCACTGATCACGTGGCTGAACATGCACTGTTCACGTGGCTGATCACACACCTGTCACGTGACATATCATGCACTGATCACGTGGCACTCATGCACTGATCACGTGGCTGATCATACTCTGCTCACGTAACTCATGCACACATCACGTGGCTATCATGCACTGCTCACGTGGCTCGTCATGGAATGATCACGTAGCTACCATATACTGGTCACGTGACTGATCATGCACTGATCACGTAAATGATCATGCACTGTTCACGTGACTGATCATGTACTGATCACGTGACTGATCATGCACTGATCACGTGGCTATCATGCTCTGCTCACGTGGCTGATCATGCAACGATCACGTAGCAACCATGTACTGGTCACGTGACTGATCATGCACTGATCACGTAATTGATCCTGCACTGATCACGTGGCTCATCATGCACTGATCACGTGGCTGATCACACATGTATCACGTGACTGATCATGCACTGATCACGTGGCTCTCATGCACTGATCACGTGGCTGATCATGCACTGATCACGTGGATATCATGCACTGATCACGTGACTGATCATGCACTGATCACGCCTATATCATGCACTGATCACATGACTGATCATGCACTGATCACGTGGATGATCATGCACTGATCTTGTGACTGATCATGCACTGATCACGTGGCTGATCATGCACTGATCACGTGACTGATCATGACTGATCACATGACTATCATGCACTGATCACGTGACTTAATGGCACTGATCATGTGACTGATCATGCACTGATCATGTTTGCTATCATACACTGATCATGTGCCTCTGGAGGCAATAAACAAAGAGCTGAGTAGGCACGAATCAAACAGTCAGCAGGCAATAATCATGGAACTCAGGTGTGAGGAATCATGCTGCTCAGCTGGCAATAATCAAGCAGCTGATCAGGCAGGAATCGTGCAGCTCAGCTGGCACAGATCACGTGACTGAGCATGCACTGATCACGTGGCTGATCATACACTGATCACGTGATGATCATGCACTGATCACGTGGATATCATGCACTGATCACGTGGCTGATCATACACTGATCACGTGTCTGACCATGCACTGATCACGTGGCTGATCATACACTGATCACGTAACTGATCATGCACTGATCACGTGGCTATCATGCACTGATCACGTGGCTGAACATGCACTGTTCACGTGGCTGATCACACACCTGTCACGTGACATATCATGCACTGATCACGTGGCACTCATGCACTGATCACGTGGCTGATCATACTCTGCTCACGTAACTCATGCACACATCACGTGGCTATCATGCACTGCTCACGTGGCGTCATGGAATGATCACGTAGCAACCATATACTGGTCACGTGACTGATCATGCACTGATCACGTAAATGATCATGCACTGTTCACGTGACTGATCATGCACTGATCACGTGACTGATCATGCACTGATCACGTGGCTATCATGCACTGCTCACGTGGCTGATCATGCAACGATCACGTAGCAACCATGTACTGGTCACGTGACTGATCATGCACTGATCACGTAATTGATCATGCACTGATCACGTGGCTCATCATGCACTGATCACGTGGCTGATCACACATGTATCACGTGACTGATCATGCACTGATCACGTGGCTCTCATGCACTGATCACGTGGCTGTCATGCACTGATCACGTGGATATCATGCACTGATCACGTGGCTGATCACACACGTATCACATGACTGATCATGCACTGATCACGTGGCTATCATGCACTGATCACGTGGCTATCATGCACTGATCACGTGGCTGATCATGCACTGATCACGTAGCTACCATGTACTGGTCACGTGACTGATCATGCACTGATCACGTAATTGATCATGCACTGATCACGTGGCTGATCATGCACTGATCACGTGGCTGATCATGCACTGATCACGTGGCTGATCATGCACTGATCACGTGGCTGATCATGCACTGATCACGTGGCTGATCATGCACTGATCACGTGGCTGATCATGCACTGATCACGTGACTGATCATGCACTGATCACGTGGCTGATCATGCACTGATCACGTGACTGATCATGCACTGATCACGTGTCTGATCATGCACTGATCACGTGGCTATCATGCACTGCTCACGTGGCTGATCATGCCATGATCACGCAGCTACCATGTACTGGTCACATGACTGATCATGCACTGATCACGTGACTGATCATGCAGTGATCACGTGGCTATCATGCACTACTCACGTGGCTGATCATGCAATGATCATGTAGCTACCATGTACAGGTCACGTGAATGATCATACACCCATCAGGTGACTGATCATGCACTGATCACGTGGCTATCATGCACTGATCACGAGACTGATCATGCACTGATCACGTCTATATCATGCACTGATCACATGACTGCCCATGCACTGATCACGTGGATGATCATACACTAATCTTGTGACAGATCATGCACTGATCACGTGGCTGATCATGCACTGATACCGTGACTGAGCATGGACTGATCACATGACTATCATGTAGTGATCACGTGACTTAATGGCGCTGATCATGTGACTGATCATGCGCTGATCATGTTTGCTATCATACACTGATCATGTGCCTCTGGAGGCAATAAACAAAGAGCTGAGTAGGCACGAATCAAACAGTCAGCAGGCAATAATCATGGAACTCAGGTGAGGAATCATGCTGCTCAGCTGGCAATAATCAAGCAGCTGAGCAGGCAGGAATTACGCAGCACAGCTGGCAATTGTCAAGCAGATGACAGGCAGGAATCGTGCAGCTCAGCTGGCAATTGTCAAGCAGATGAGCAGACAGTAATCACGCAGCTCAGCAGGCCCAGATCACGTGACTGAGCATGCACTGTTCACGTGGCTGATCATGCACTGATCACGTGACTGATCATGCACTGATCACGTGGCTATCATGCACTGATCACGTGGCTGATCATGCACTGATCACGTGCTGACCATGCACTGATCACGTGACTGATCATGCACTGATCACGTAACTGATCATGCACTGATCACGTGGCTGATCATGCACTGATCACGTGGCTGATCACACATGTGTCACGTGACTGATCATGCACTGATCACGTGGCTATCATGCACTGATCACGTGGCTGTCATGCACTGATCACGTGGCTATCATGCACTGATCACGTGGCTGATCACACACTGATCACATGACTGATCATGCACTGATCACGTGGCTATCATGCACTGATCACGTGGCTATCATGCACTGATCACGTGGCTGATCATGCAATGATCACGTAGCTACCATGTACTGGTCACGTGACTGATCATGCACTGATCACGTAATTGATCATGCACTGATCACGTGGCTGATCATGCACTGATCACGTGGCTGATCATGCACTGATCACGTGGCTGATCATGCACTGATCACGTGACTGATCATGCACTGATCATCACACACGTGGCTATCATGCACTGATCACGTGGCTGATCATGCCATGATCACGCAGCTACCATGTACTGGTCACATGACTGATCATGCACTGATCACGTGACTGATCATGCACTGATCACGTGGCTATCATGCACTATCACGTGGCTGATCATGCAATGATCATGTAGCTACCATGTACAGGTCACGTGAATGATCATACACCCATCAGGTGACTGATCATGCACTGATCACGTGGCTATCATGCACTGATCACGTGACTGATCATGCACTGATCACGTCTATATCATGCACTGATCACATGACTGCCCATGCACTGATCACGTGGATGATCATACACTAATCATGTGACAGATCATGCACTGATCACGTGGCTGATCATGCACTGATACGTGACTGAGCATGGACTGATCACATGACTATCATGTAGTGATCACGTGACTTAATGGCACTGATCATGTGACTGATCATGCACTGATCATGTTTGCTATCATACACTGATCATGTGCCTCTGGAGGCAATAAACAAAGAGCTGAGTAGGCACGAATCAAACAGTCAGCAGGCAATAATCATGGAACTCAGCTGTGAGGAATCATGCTGCTCAGCTGGCAATAATCAAGCAGCTGAGCAGGCAGGAATTACGCAGCACAGCTGGCAATTGTCAAGCAGATGACAGGCAGGAATCGTGCAGCTCAGCTGGCAATTGTCAAGCAGATGAGCAGACAGTAATCACGCAGCTCAGCAGGCCCAGATCACGTGACTGAGCATGCACTGTTCACGTGGCTGATCATACACTGATCACGTGATGATCATGCACTGATCACTTGGATATCATGCACTGATCACGTGGCTGATCATACACTGATCACGTGTCTGACCATGCACTGATCACGTGGCTGATCATACACTGATCACGTAACTGATCATGCACTGATCACGTGGCTATCATGCACTGATCACGTGGCTGATCATGCACTGATCACGTGGCTGATCACACACCTGATCACGTGACATATCATGCACTGATCACGTGGCATCATGCACTGATCACGTGGCTGATCATACTGCTCACGTAACTCATGCACACATCACGTGGCTATCATGCACTGCTCACGTGGCTCGTCATGGAATGATCACGTAGCAACCATATACTGTCACGTGACTGATCATGCACTGATCACGTGGCTATCATGAACTACTCACTGGCTGATCATGCAATGATCATGTAGCTACCATGTACAGGTCACGTGAATGATCATACACCCATCAGGTGACTGATCATGCACTGATCACGTGGCTATCATGCACTGATCAGACTGATCATGCACTGATCACGCCTATATCATGCACTGATCACATGACTGCCCATGCACTGATCACGGATGATCATACACTAATCTTGTGACAGATCATGCACTGATCACGTGGCTGATCATGCACTGATACCGTGACTGAGCATGGACTGATCACATGACTATCATGTAGTGATCACGTGACTTAATGGCACTGATCATGTGACTGATCATGCGCTGATCATGTTTGCTATCATACACTGATCATGTGCCTCTGGAGGCAATAAACAAAGAGCTGAGTAGGCACGAATCAAACAGTCAGCAGGCAATAATCATGGAACTCAGGTGTGAGGAATCATGCTGCTCAGCTGGCAATAATCAAGCAGCTGAGCAGGCAGGAATTACGCAGCACAGCTGGCAATTGTCAAGCAGATGACAGGCAGGAATCGTGCAGCTCAGCTGGCAATTGTCAAGCAGATGAGCAGACAGTAATCACGCAGCTCAGCAGGCCCAGATCACGTGACTGAGCATGCACTGTTCACGTGGCTGATCATACACTGATCACGTGATGATCATGCACTGATCACTTGGATATCATGCACTGATCACGTGGCTGATCATACACTGTTCACGTGTCTGACCATGCACTGATCACGTGGCTGATCATGCACTGCTCACGTAACTGATCATGCACTGATCACGTGGCTATCATGCACTGATCACGTGGCTGAACATGCACTGTTCACGTGGCTGATCACACACCTGTCACGTGACATATCATGCACTGATCACGTGGCACTCATGCACTGATCACGTGGCTGATCATACTCTGCTCACGTAACTCATGCACACATCACGTGGCTATCATGCACTGCTCACGTGCTCGTCATGGAATGATCACGTAGCAACCATATACTGGTAACGTGACTGATCATGCAAAGATCACGTAAATGATCATGCACTGTTCACGTGACTGATCATGTACTGATCACGTGACTGATCATGCACTGATCACGTGGCTATCATGCACTGCTCACGTGGCTGATCATGCAACGATCACGAGCAACCATGTACTGGTCACGTGACTGATCATGCACTGATCACGTAATTGATCCTGCACTGATCACGTGGCTCATCATGCACTGATCACGTGGCTGATCACACATGTATCACGTGACTGATCATGCACTGATCCCGTGGCTCTCATGCACTGATCACGTGGCTGTCATGCACTGATCACGTGGATATCATGCACTGATCACGTGGCTGATCACACACGTATCACATGACTGATCATGCACTGATCACGTGGCTATCATGCACTGATCACGTGGCTATCATGCACTGATCACGTGGCTGATCATGCAATGATCACGTAGCTACCATGTACTGGTCACGTGACTGATCATGCACTGATCACGTAATTGATCATGCACTGATCACGTGGCTGATCATGCACTGATCACGTGGCTGATCATACACTGATCACATAACTGATCATGCACTGATCACGTGACTGATCATGCACTGATCACGTGGCTATCATGCACTGATCACTTGGCTGGATACACTGATCACGTGCCTGGTCATGCACTGATCACGTGGCTGATCATGCACTGATCACGTGACTGATCATGCACTGATCACGTGTCTGATCATGCACTGATCACGTGGCTATCATGCACTGCTCACGTGGCTGATCATGCCATGATCACGCAGCTACCATGTACTGGTCACATGACTGATCATGCACTGATCACGTGACTGATCATGCAGTGATCACGTGGCTATCATGCACTACTCACGTGGCTGATCATGCAATGATCATGTAGCTACCATGTACAGGTCACGTGAATGATCATACACCCATCAGGTGACTGATCATGCACTGATCACGTGGCTATCATGCACTGATCACGAGACTGATCATGCACTGTTCACGTCTATATCATGCACTGATCACATGACTGCCCATGCACTGATCACGTGGATGATCATACACTAATCTTGTGACAGATCATGCACTGATCACGTGGCTGATCATGCACTGATACCGTGACTGAGCATGGACTGATCACATGACTATCATGTAGTGATCACGTGACTTAATGGCGCTGATCATGTGACTGATCATGCGCTGATCATGTTTGCTATCATACACTGATCATGTGCCTCTGGAGGCAATAAACAAAGAGCTGAGTAGGCACGAATCAAACAGTCAGCAGGCAATAATCATGGAACTCAGGTGTGAGGAATCATGCTGCTCAGCTGGCAATAATCAAGCAGCTGAGCAGGCAGGAATTACGCAGCACAGCTGGCAATTGTCAAGCAGATGACAGGCAGGAATCGTGCAGCTCAGCTGGCAATTGTCAAGCAGATGAGCAGACAGTAATCACGCAGCTCAGCAGGCCCAGATCACGTGACTGAGCATGCACTGTTCACGTGGCTGATCATACACTGATCACGTGATGATCATGCACTGATCACTTGGATATCATGCACTGATCACGTGGCTGATCATACACTGTTCACGTGTCTGACCATGCACTGATCACGTGGCTGATCATACACTGCTCACGTAACTGATCATGCACTGATCACGTGGCTATCATGCACTGATCACGTGGCTGAACATGCACTGTTCACGTGGCTGATCACACACCTGTCACGTGACATATCATGCACTGATCACGTGGCACTCATGCACTGATCACGTGGCTGATCATACTCTGCTCACGTAACTCATGCACACATCACGTGGCTATCATGCACTGCTCACGTGGCTCGTCATGGAATGATCACGAGCAACCATATACTGGTAACGTGACTGATCATGCAAAGATCACGAAATGATCATGCACTGTTCACGTGACTGATCATGTACTGATCACGTGACTGATCATGCACTGATCACGTGGCTATCATGCTCTGCTCACGTGGCTGATCATGCAACGATCACGTAGCAACCATGTACTGGTCACGTGACTGATCATGCACTGATCACGTAATTGATCCTGCACTGATCACGTGGCTCATCATGCACTGATCACGTGGCTGATCACACATGTATCACGTGACTGATCATGCACTGATCACGTGGCTCTCATGCACTGATCACGTGGCTGTCATGCACTGATCACGTGGATATCATGCACTGATCACGTGGCTGATCACACACGTATCACATGACTGATCATGCACTGATCACGTGGCTATCATGCACTGATCACGTGGCTATCATGCACTGATCACGTGGCTGATCATGCAATGATCACGTAGCTACCATGTACTGGTCACGTGACTGATCATGCACTGATCACGTAATTGATCATGCACTGATCATGTGGCTGATCATGCACTGATCACGTGGCTGATCATACACTGATCACATAACTGATCATGCACTGATCACGTGACTGATCATGCACTGATCACGTGGCTATCATGCACTGATCACTTGGCTGGACATACACTGATCACGTGCTGATCATGCACTGATCACGTGGCTGATCATGCACTGATCACGTGACTGATCATGCACTGATCACGTGGCTGATCATGCACTGATCACGGACTGATCATGCACTGATCACGCGGTGATCATGCACTGATCACGTGGCTATCATGCACTGCTCACGTGGCTGATCATGCCATGATCACGCAGCTACCATGTACTGGTCACATGACTGATCATGCACTGATCACGTGACTGATCATGCAGTGATCACGTGGCTATCATGAACTACTCACGTGGCTGATCATGCAATGATCATGTAGCTACCATGTACAGGTCACGTGAATGATCATACACCCATCAGGTGACTGATCATGCACTGATCACGTGGCTATCATGCACTGATCACGAGACTGATCATGCACTGTTCACGTCTATATCATGCACTGATCACATGACTGCCTGCACTGATCACGTGGATGATCATACACTAATCTTGTGACAGATCATGCACTGATCACGTGGCTGATCATGCACTGATACCGTGACTGAGCATGGACTGATCACATGACTATCATGTAGTGATCACGTGACTTAATGGCGCTGATCATGTGACTGATCATGCGCTGATCATGTTTGCTATCATACACTGATCATGTGCCTCTGGAGGCAATAAACAAAGAGCTGAGTAGGCACGAATCAAACAGTCAGCAGGCAATAATCATGGAACTCAGGTGTGAGGAATCATGCTGCTCAGCTGGCAATAATCAAGCAGCTGAGCAGGCAGGAATTACGCAGCACAGCTGGCAATTGTCAAGCAGATGACAGGCAGGAATCGTGCAGCTCAGCTGGCAATTGTCAAGCAGATGAGCAGACAGTAATCACGCAGCTCAGCAGGCCCAGATCACGTGACTGAGCATGCACTGTTCACGTGGCTGATCATACACTGATCACGTGACTGATCATGCACTGATCACGTGACTGATCATGCACTGATCACGTGGCTGATCATGCACTGATCACGTGGCTGATCATGCACTGATCACGTGGCTGATCATGCACTGATCACGTGGCTGATCATGCACTGATCACGTGGCTGATCATGCACTGATCACGTGGCTGATCATGCACTGATCACGTGGCTATCATGCACTGATCACGTGGCTGATCATGCATGATCACGCAGCTACCATGCACTGATCACGTGACTGATCATGCACTGATCACGTGACTGATCATGCACTGATCACGTGGCTATCATGCACTGATCACGTGGCTGATCATGCACTGATCACGTGGATATCATGCACTGATCACGTGGCTGATCACACGTATCACATGACTGATCATGCACTGATCACGTGGCTGATCATGCACTGATCACGTGGCTATCATGCACTGATCACGTGGCTGATCATGCAATGATCACGTAGCTACCATGTACTGGTCACGTGACTGATCATGCACTGATCACGTAATTGATCATGCACTGATCACGTGGCTGATCATGCACTGATCACGTGGCTGATCATACACTGATCACGTGACTGATCATGCACTGATCACGTGACTGATCATGCACTGATCACGTGGCTATCATGCACTGATCACGTGGCTGACATACACTGATCACGTGGCTGATCATGCACTGATCACGTGACTGATCATGCACTGATCACGTGTCTGATCATGCACTGATCACGTGGCTATCATGCACTGCTCACGTGGCTGATCATGCCATGATCACGCAGCTACCATGTACTGGTCACATGACTGATCATGCACTGATCACGTGACTGATCATGCAGTGATCACGTGGCTATCATGAACTACTCACGTGGCTGATCATGCAATGATCATGTAGCTACCATGTACAGGTCACGTGAATGATCATACACCCATCAGGTGACTGATCATGCACTGATCACGTGGCTATCATGCACTGATCACGAGACTGATCATGCACTGTTCACGCCTATATCATGCACTGATCACATGACTGCCCATGCACTGATCACGTGGATGATCATACACTAATCTTGTGACAGATCATGCACTGATCACGTGGCTGATCATGCACTGATACCGTGACTGAGCATGGACTGATCACATGACTATCATGTAGTGATCACGTGACTTAATGGCGCTGATCATGTGACTGATCATGCGCTGATCATGTTTGCTATCATACACTGATCATGTGCCTCTGGAGGCAATAAACAAAGAGCTGAGTAGGCACGAATCAAACAGTCAGCAGGCAATAATCATGGAACTCAGGTGTGAGGAATCATGCTGCTCAGCTGGCAATAATCAAGCAGCTGAGCAGGCAGGAATTACGCAGCACAGCTGGCAATTGTCAAGCAGATGACAGGCAGGAATCGTGCAGCTCAGCTGGCAATTGTCAAGCAGATGAGCAGACAGTAATCACGCAGCTCAGCAGGCCCAGATCACGTGACTGAGCATGCACTGTTCACGTGGCTGATCATACACTGATCACGTGATGATCATGTACTGATCACTTGGATATCATGCACTGATCACGTGGCTGATCATACACTGTTCACGTGTCTGACCATGCACTGATCACGTGGCTGATCATGCACTGCTCACGTAACTGATCATGCACTGATCACGTGGCTATCATGCACTGATCACGTGGCTGAACATGCACTGTTCACGTGGCTGATCACACACCTGTCACGTGACATATCATGCACTGATCACTTGGCACTCATGCGGTGATCACGTGGCTATCATGCACTGCTCACGTGGCTCGTCATGGAATGATCACGTAGCAACCATATACTGGTAACGTGACTGATCATGCACTGATCACGTAAATGATCATGCACTGTTCACGTGACTGATCATGTACTGATCACGTGACTGATCATGCACTGATCACGTGGCTATCATGCTCTGCTCACGTGGCTGATCATGCAACGATCACGTAGCAACCATGTACTGGTCACGTGACTGATCATGCACTGATCACGTAATTGATCCTGCACTGATCACGTGGCTCATCATGCACTGATCACGTGGCTGATCACACATGTATCACGTGACTGATCATGCACTGATCACGTGGCTCTCATGCACTGATCACGTGGCTGTCATGCACTGATCACGTGGATATCATGCACTGATCACGTGGCTGATCATGCACTGATCACGCACTGATCATGCACTGATCACGTGGCTGATCATGCACTGATCACGACTGATCATGCACTGATCACGTGGCTATCATGCACTGATCACGGGCTGATCATGCACTGATCACGTGGCTGATCATGCACTGATCACGCGACTATCATGCACTGATCACGTGGCATCATGCACTGATCACGTGGCTGATCATACACTGATCACGTAACTCATGCACTGATCACGTGGCTATCATGCACTGATCACGTGGCTCATGCAATGATCACGTAGCTACCATGTACTGATCACGTGACTGATCATGCACTGATCACGAATGATCATGCACTGATCACGTGACTGATCATGCACTGATCACGTGACTGATCATGCACTGATCACGTGGCTATCATGCACTGCTCACGTGGCTGATCATGCAACGATCACGTAGCAACCATGTACTGGTCACGACTGATCATGCACTGATCACGCATTGATCATGCACTGATCACGTGGCTCATCATGCACTGATCACGTGGCTGATCACACATGATCACGTGACTGATCATGCACTGATCACGTGGCTGATCATGCACTGATCACGTGGCTGATCATGCACTGATCACGTGGATATCATGCACTGATCACGTGGCTGATCATACACTGATCACGTGTCTGATCATGCACTGATCACGTGGCTGATCATGCACTGCACGTGACTGATCATGCACTGATCACGTGGCTATCATGCACTGATCACGTGGCTGATCATGCACTGATCACGTGGCTGATCACACACCTGTCACGTGACATATCATGCACTGATCACGGCACTCATGCACTGATCACGTGGCTGATCATACACTGCTCACGTAACTCATGCACACATCACGTGGCTATCATGCACTGCTCACGTGGCTGATCATGGAATGATCACGTAGCAACCATATACTGCACGTGACTGATCATGCACTGATCACGTGAATGATCATGCACTGTTCACGTGACTGATCATGCACTGATCACGTGACTGATCATGCACTGATCACGTGGCTATCATGCACTGCTCACGTGGCTGATCATGCAACTGATCACGTAGCAACCATGCACTGGTCACGTGACTGATCATGCACTGATCACGCAATTGATCATGCACTGATCACGTGGCTCATCATGCACTGATCACGTGGCTGATCACACATGATCACGTGACTGATCATGCACTGATCACGTGGCTCTCATGCACTGATCACGTGGCTGATCATGCACTGATCACGTGGATATCATGCACTGATCACGTGGCTGATCACACACGATCACATGACTGATCATGCACTGATCACGTGACTGATCATGCACTGATCACGTGGCTATCATGCACTGATCACGTGGCTGATCATGCAATGATCACGTAGCTACATGTACTGGTCACGTGACTGATCATGCACTGATCACGTGACTGATCATGCACTGATCACGTGGCTGATCATGCACTGATCACGTGGCTGATCATGCACTGATCACGTGGCTATCATGCACTGATCACGTGGCTGATCATGCACTGATCACGTAGCTACCATGTACTGGTCACGTGACTGATCATGCACTGATCACGTAATTGATCATGCACTGATCACGTGGCTGATCATGCACTGATCACGTGGCTGATCATACACTGATCACGTAACTGATCATGCACTGATCACGTGACTGATCATGCACTGATCACGTGGCTATCATGCACTGATCACTTGGCTGGACATACACTGATCACGTGCCTGTCATGCACTGATCACGTGGCTGATCATGCACTGATCACGTGACTGATCATGCACTGATCTCGTGTCTGATCATGCACTGATCACGTGGCTATTATGCACTGCTCACGTGGCTGATCATGCCATGATCACGCAGCTACCATGTACTGGTCACATGACTGATCATGCACTGATCACGTGACTGATCATGCAGTGATCACGTGGCTATCATGCACTACTCACGTGGCTGATCATGCAATGATCATGTAGCTACCATGTACAGGTCACGTGAATGATCATACACCCATCAGGTGACTGATCATGCACTGATCACGTGGCTATCATGCACTGATCACGAGACTGATCATGCACTGTTCACGCCTATATCATGCACTGATCACATGACTGCCCATGCACTGATCACGTGGATGATCATACACTAATCTTGTGACAGATCATGCACTGATCACGTGGCTGATCATGCACTGATACCGTGACTGAGCATGGACTGATCACATGACTATCATGTAGTGATCACGTGACTTAATGGCGCTGATCATGTGACTGATCATGCGCTGATCATGTTTGCTATCATACACTGATCATGTGCCTCTGGAGGCAATAAACAAAGAGCTGAGTAGGCACGAATCAAACAGTCAGCAGGCAATAATCATGGAACTCAGGTGTGAGGAATCATGCTGCTCAGCTGGCAATAATCAAGCAGCTGAGCAGGCAGGAATTACGCAGCACAGCTGGCAATTGTCAAGCAGATGACAGGCAGGAATCGTGCAGCTCAGCTGGCAATTGTCAAGCAGATGAGCAGACAGTAATCACGCAGCTCAGCAGGCCCAGATCACGTGACTGAGCATGCACTGTTCACGTGGCTGATCATACACTGATCACGTGATGATCATGCACTGATCACTTGGATATCATGCACTGATCACGTGGCTGATCATACACTGTTCACGTGTCTGACCATGCACTGATCACGTGGCTGATCATACACTGCTCACGTAACTGATCATGCACTGATCACGTGGCTATCATGCACTGATCACGTGGCTGAACATGCACTGTTCACGTGGCTGATCACACACCTGTCACGTGACATATCATGCACTGATCACGTGGCACTCATGCACTGATCACGTGGCTGATCATACTCTGCTCACGTAACTCATGCACACATCACGTGGCTATCATGCACTGCTCACGTGGCTCGTCATGGAATGATCACGTAGCAACCATATACTGGTAACGTGACTGATCATGCAAAGATCACGTAAATGATCATGCACTGTTCACGTGACTGATCATGTACTGATCACGTGACTGATCATGCACTGATCACGTGGCTATCATGCTCTGCTCACGTGGCTGATCATGCAACGATCACGTAGCAACCATGTACTGGTCACGTGACTGATCATGCACTGATCACGCAATTGATCCTGCACTGATCACGTGGCTCATCATGCACTGATCACGTGGCTGATCACACATGTATCACGTGACTGATCATGCACTGATCACGTGGCTCTCATGCACTGATCACGTGGCTGTCATGCACTGATCACGTGGATATCATGCACTGATCACGTGGCTGATCACACACGTATCACATGACTGATCATGCACTGATCACGTGGCTATCATGCACTGATCACGTGGCTATCATGCACTGATCACGTGGCTGATCAGGCAATGATCACGTAGCTACCATGTACTGGTCACGTGACTGATCATGCACTGATCACGAATTGATCATGCACTGATCATGTGGCTGATCATGCACTGATCACGTGGCTGATCATACACTGATCACATACTGATCATGCACTGATCACGTGACTGATCATGCACTGATCACGTGGCTATCATGCACTGATCACTTGGCTGGACATGCACTGATCACGTGCCTGATCATGCACTGATCACGTGACTGATCATGCACTGATCACGTGTCTGATCATGCACTGATCACGTGGCTATCATGCACTGCTCACGTGGCTGATCATGCCATGATCACGCAGCTACCATGTACTGGTCACATGACTGATCATGCACTGATCACGTGACTGATCATGCAGTGATCACGTGGCTATCATGAACTACTCACGTGGCTGATCATGCAATGATCATGTAGCTACCATGTACAGGTCACGTGAATGATCATACACCCATCAGGTGACTGATCATGCACTGATCACGTGGCTATCATGCACTGATCACGAGACTGATCATGCACTGTTCACGCCTATATCATGCACTGATCACATGACTGCCCGTGCACTGATCACGTGGATGATCATACACTAATCTTGTGACAGATCATGCACTGATCACGTGGCTGATCATGCACTGATACCGTGACTGAGCATGGACTGATCACATGACTATCATGTAGTGATCACGTGACTTAATGGCGCTGATCATGTGACTGATCATGCGCTGATCATGTTTGCTATCATACACTGATCATGTGCCTCTGGAGGCAATAAACAAAGAGCTGAGTAGGCACGAATCAAACAGTCAGCAGGCAATAATCATGGAACTCAGTGTGAGGAATCATGCTGCTCAGCTGGCAATAATCAAGCAGCTGAGCAGGCAGGAATTACGCAGCACAGCTGGCAATTGTCAAGCAGATGACAGGCAGGAATCGTGCAGCTCAGCTGGCAATTGTCAAGCAGATGAGCAGACAGTAATCACGCAGCTCAGCAG
Source organism: Bos javanicus (assembly GCF_032452875.1). Taxonomy (NCBI): domain Eukaryota; kingdom Metazoa; phylum Chordata; class Mammalia; order Artiodactyla; family Bovidae; genus Bos; species Bos javanicus. The sequence continues at coordinate 34,108 of NW_026894712.1, read as the reverse complement.
GCCCAGATCACGTGACTGAGCATGCACTGTTCACGTGGCTGATCATACACTGATCACGTGATGATCATGCACTGATCACTTGGATATCATGCACTGATCACGTGGCTGATCATACACTGTTCACGTGTCTGACCATGCACTGATCACGTGGCTGATCATACACTGCTCACGTAACTGATCATGCACTGATCACGTGGCTATCATGCACTGATCACGTGGCTGAACATGCACTGTTCACGTGGCTGATCACACACCTGTCACGTGACATATCATGCACTGATCACGTGGCACTCATGCACTGATCACGTGGCTGATCATACTCTGCTCACGTAACTCATGCACATCACGTGGCTATCATGCACTGCTCACGTGGCTCGTCATGGAATGATCACGTAGCAACCATATACTGGTCACGTGACTGATCATGCAAAGATCACGCAAATGATCATGCACTGTTCACGTGACTGATCATGTACTGATCACGTGACTGATCATGCACTGATCACGTGGCTATCATGCACTGCTCACGTGGCTGATCATGCAACGATCACGAGCAACCATGTACTGGTCACGTGACTGATCATGCACTGATCACGCAATTGATCCTGCACTGATCACGTGGCTCATCATGCACTGATCACGTGGCTGATCACACATGTATCACGTGACTGATCATGCACTGATCACGTGGCTCATGCACTGATCACGTGGCTGATCATGCACTGATCACGTGGCTATCATGCACTGATCACGTGACTGATCATGCACTGATCACGTCTATATCATGCACTGATCACGTGACTGCCCGTGCACTGATCACGCGGATGATCATGCACTGATCACGTGACTGATCATGCACTGATCACGTGGCTGATCATGCACTGATACGTGACTGAGCATGGACTGATCACATGACTATCATGCACTGATCACGTGACTTAATGGCACTGATCATGTGACTGATCATGCACTGATCATGTTTGCTATCATACACTGATCATGTGCCTCTGGAGGCAATAAACAAAGAGCTGAGTAGGCACGAATCAAACAGTCAGCAGGCAATAATCATGGAACTCAGGTGTGAGGAATCATGCTGCTCAGCTGGCAATAATCAAGCAGCTGATCAGGCAGGAATCGTGCAGCTCAGCTGGCAATGATCACGTGACTGATCATGCACTGATCACGTGGCTGATCATGCACTGATCACGTGATGATCATGCACTGATCACGTGGATATCATGCACTGATCACGTGGCTGATCATGCACTGATCACGTGTCTGATCATGCACTGATCACGTGGCTGATCATACACTGATCACGAACTGATCATGCACTGATCACGTGGCTATCATGCACTGATCACGTGGCTGATCATGCACTGATCACGTGGCTGATCACACACTGTCACGTGACTATCATGCACTGATCACGTGGCTCTCATGCACTGATCACGTGGCTGATCATGCACTGATCACGTGGATATCATGCACTGATCACGTGGCTGATCACACACGTATCACATGACTGATCATGCACTGATCACGTGGCTATCATGCACTGATCACGTGGCTATCATGCACTGATCACGTGGCTGATCATGCAATGATCACGTAGCTACCATGTACTGGTCACGTGACTGATCATGCACTGATCACGTAATTGATCATGCACTGATCACGTGGCTGATCATGCACTGATCACGTGGCTGATCATGCACTGATCACGTGGCTGATCATGCACTGATCACGTGGCTGATCATGCACTGATCACGTGGCTGATCATGCACTGATCACGTGGCTGATCATGCACTGATCACGTGGCTGATCATGCACTGATCACGTGGCTGATCATGCACTGATCACGTGACTGATCATGCACTGATCACGTGTCTGATCATGCACTGATCACGTGGCTATCATGCACTGCTCACGTGGCTGATCATGCCATGATCACGCAGCTACCATGTACTGGTCACATGACTGATCATGCACTGATCACGTGACTGATCATGCAGTGATCACGTGGCTATCATGAACTACTCACGTGGCTGATCATGCAATGATCACGTAGCTACCATGTACAGGTCACGTGAATGATCATACACCCATCAGGTGACTGATCATGCACTGATCACGTGGCTATCATGCACTGATCACGAGACTGATCATGCACTGTTCACGCCTATATCATGCACTGATCACATGACTGCCCATGCACTGATCACGTGGATGATCATACACTAATCTTGTGACAGATCATGCACTGATCACGTGGCTGATCATGCACTGATACCGTGACTGAGCATGGACTGATCACATGACTATCATGTAGTGATCACGTGACTTAATGGCGCTGATCATGTGACTGATCATGCGCTGATCATGTTTGCTATCATACACTGATCATGTGCCTCTGGAGGCAATAAACAAAGAGCTGAGTAGGCACGAATCAAACAGTCAGCAGGCAATAATCATGGAACTCAGGTGTGAGGAATCATGCTGCTCAGCTGGCAATAATCAAGCAGCTGAGCAGGCAGGAATTACGCAGCACAGCTGGCAATTGTCAAGCAGATGACAGGCAGGAATCGTGCAGCTCAGCTGGCAATTGTCAAGCAGATGAGCAGACAGTAATCACGCAGCTCAGCAGGCCCAGATCACGTGACTGAGCATGCACTGTTCACGTGGCTGATCATACACTGATCACGTGATGATCATGCACTGATCACTTGGATATCATGCACTGATCACGTGGCTGATCATACACTGTTCACGTGTCTGACCATGCACTGATCACGTGGCTGATCATACACTGCTCACGTAACTGATCATGCACTGATCACGTGGCTATCATGCACTGATCACGTGGCTGAACATGCACTGTTCACGTGGCTGATCACACACCTGTCACGTGACATATCATGCACTGATCACGTGGCACTCATGCACTGATCACGTGGCTGATCATACTCTGCTCACGTAACTCATGCACACATCACGTGGCTATCATGCACCGCTCACGTGGCTCGTCATGGAATGATCACGTAGCAACCATATACTGGTAACGTGACTGATCATGCAAAGATCACGTAAATGATCATGCACTGTTCACGTGACTGATCATGTACTGATCACGTGACTGATCATGCACTGATCACGTGGCTATCATGCTCTGCTCACGTGGCTGATCATGCAACGATCACGTAGCAACCATGTACTGGTCACGTGACTGATCATGCACTGATCACGTAATTGATCCTGCACTGATCACGTGGCTCATCATGCACTGATCACGTGGCTGATCACACATGTATCACGTGACTGATCATGCACTGATCACGTGGCTCTCATGCACTGATCACGTGGCTGTCATGCACTGATCACGTGGATATCATGCACTGATCATGGCTGATCACACACGTATCACATGACTGATCATGCACTGATCACGTGGCTATCATGCACTGATCACGTGGCTATCATGCACTGATCACGTGGCTGATCAGGCAATGATCACGAGCTACCATGTACTGGTCACGACTGATCATGCACTGATCACGTAATTGATCATGCACTGATCATGTGGCTGATCATGCACTGATCACGTGGCTGATCATACACTGATCACATAACTGATCATGCACTGATCACGTGACTGATCATGCACTGATCACGTGGCTATCATGCACTGATCACTTGGCTGACATACACTGATCACGTGCTGGTCATGCACTGATCACGTGGCTGATCATGCACTGATCACGTGACTGATCATGCACTGATCACGTGGCTGATCATGCACTGATCACGTGACTGATCATGCACTGATCACGTGTCTGATCATGCACTGATCACGTGGCTATCATGCACTGCTCACGTGGCTGATCATGCCATGATCACGCAGCTACCATGTACTGGTCACATGACTGATCATGCACTGATCACGTGACTGATCATGCAGTGATCACGTGGCTATCATGAACTACTCACGTGGCTGATCATGCAATGATCATGTAGCTACCATGTACAGGTCACGTGAATGATCATACACCCATCAGGTGACTGATCATGCACTGATCACGTGGCTATCATGCACTGATCACGAGACTGATCATGCACTGTTCACGCCTATATCATGCACTGATCACATGACTGCCCATGCACTGATCACGTGGATGATCATACACTAATCTTGTGACAGATCATGCACTGATCACGTGGCTGATCATGCACTGATACCGTGACTGAGCATGGACTGATCACATGACTATCATGTAGTGATCACGTGACTTAATGGCGCTGATCATGTGACTGATCATGCGCTGATCATGTTTGCTATCATACACTGATCATGTGCCTCTGGAGGCAATAAACAAAGAGCTGAGTAGGCACGAATCAAACAGTCAGCAGGCAATAATCATGGAACTCAGGTGTGAGGAATCATGCTGCTCAGCTGGCAATAATCAAGCAGCTGAGCAGGCAGGAATTACGCAGCACAGCTGGCAATTGTCAAGCAGATGACAGGCAGGAATCGTGCAGCTCAGCTGGCAATTGTCAAGCAGATGAGCAGACAGTAATCACGCAGCTCAGCAGGCCCAGATCACGTGACTGAGCATGCACTGTTCACGTGGCTGATCATACACTGATCACGTGACTGATCATGCACTGATCACGTGACTGATCATGCACTGATCACGTGGCTGATCATGCACTGATCACGTGCTGACATGCACTGATCACGTGGCTGATCATGCACTGATCACGTGGCTGATCATGCACTGATCACGTGACTGATCATGCACTGATCACGTGGCTGATCATGCACTGATCACGTGGCTATCATGCACTGATCACGTGGCTGATCATGCTGATCACTACCATGCACTGATCACGTGACTGATCATGCACTGATCACGTGACTGATCATGCACTGATCACGGCTATCATGCACTGATCACGTGGCTGTCATGCACTGATCACGTGGATATCATGCACTGATCACGTGGCTGATCACACACGATCACGTGACTGATCATGCACTGATCACGTGGCTGATCATGCACTGATCACGTGGCTATCATGCACTGATCACGTGGCTGATCAGGCAATGATCACGAGCTACCATGTACTGGTCACGTGACTGATCATGCACTGATCACGTAATTGATCATGCACTGATCACGTGGCTGATCATGCACTGATCACGTGGCTGATCATACACTGATCACGTGACTGATCATGCACTGATCACGTGACTGATCATGCACTGATCACGTGGCTATCATGCACTGATCACTTGGCTGACATACACTGATCACGTGCCTGATCATGCACTGATCACGTGACTGATCATGCACTGATCTCGTCTGATCATGCACTGATCACGTGGCTATCATGCACCGCTCACGTGGCTGATCATGCCATGATCACGCAGCTACCATGTACTGGTCACATGACTGATCATGCACTGATCACGTGACTGATCATGCAGTGATCACGTGGCTATCATGAACTACTCACGTGGCTGATCATGCAATGATCATGTAGCTACCATGTACAGGTCACGTGAATGATCATACACCCATCAGGTGACTGATCATGCACTGATCACGTGGCTATCATGCACTGATCACGAGACTGATCATGCACTGATCACGCTATATCATGCACTGATCACATGACTGCCCATGCACTGATCACGTGGATGATCATACACTAATCTTGTGACAGATCATGCACTGATCACGTGGCTGATCATGCACTGATACCGTGACTGAGCATGGACTGATCACATGACTATCATGTAGTGATCACGTGACTTAATGGCGCTGATCATGTGACTGATCATGCGCTGATCATGTTTGCTATCATACACTGATCATGTGCCTCTGGAGGCAATAAACAAAGAGCTGAGTAGGCACGAATCAAACAGTCAGCAGGCAATAATCATGGAACTCAGGTGTGAGGAATCATGCTGCTCAGCTGGCAATAATCAAGCAGCTGAGCAGGCAGGAATTACGCAGCACAGCTGGCAATTGTCAAGCAGATGACAGGCAGGAATCGTGCAGCTCAGCTGGCAATTGTCAAGCAGATGAGCAGACAGTAATCACGCAGCTCAGCAGGCCCAGATCACGTGACTGAGCATGCACTGTTCACGTGGCTGATCATACACTGATCACGTGATGATCATGCACTGATCACTTGGATATCATGCACTGATCACGTGGCTGATCATACACTGTTCACGTGTCTGACCATGCACTGATCACGTGGCTGATCATACACTGCTCACGTAACTGATCATGCACTGATCACGTGGCTATCATGCACTGATCACGTGGCTGAACATGCACTGTTCACGTGGCTGATCACACACCTGTCACGTGACATATCATGCACTGATCACGTGGCACTCATGCACTGATCACGTGGCTGATCATACTCTGCTCACGTAACTCATGCACACATCACGTGGCTATCATGCACTGCTCACGTGGCTCGTCATGGAATGATCACGTAGCAACCATATACTGGTCAACGTGACTGATCACGTAAATGATCATGCACTGTTCACGTGACTGATCATGTACTGATCACGTGACTGATCATGCACTGATCACGTGGCTATCATGCTCTGCTCACGTGGCTGATCATGCAACGATCACGTAGCAACCATGTACTGGTCACGTGACTGATCATGCACTGATCACGTAATTGATCCTGCACTGATCACGCGGCTCATCATGCACTGATCACGTGGCTGATCACACATGTATCACGTGACTGATCATGCACTGATCCCGTGGCTCTCATGCACTGATCACGTGGCTGTCATGCACTGATCACGTGGATAACATGCACTGATCACGTGGCTGATCATACACTGTTCACATGTCTGACCATGCACTGATCACGTGGCTGATCATGCACTGATCACGTGACTGATCATGCACTGATCACGTAGCTATCATGCACTGATCACGTGGCTGAACATGCACTGTTCACGTGGCTGATCACACACCTGATCACGTGACAGATCATGCACTGATCACGTGGCATCATGCACTGATCACGTGGCTGATCATACACTGCTCACGTAACTCATGCACACATCACGTGGCTATCATGCACTGCTCACGTGGCTGATCATGGAATGATCACGTAGCAACCATATACTGGTAACGTGACTGATCATGCAAAGATCACGTGGCTGATCATGCACTGTTCACGTGACTGATCATGTACTGATCACGCGACTGATCATGCACTGACCACGTGGCTATCATGCTCTGCTCACGTGGCTGATCATGCAACGATCACGTAGCAACCATGTACTGGTCACGTGACTGATCATGCACTGATCACGAGATTGATCCTGCACTGATCACGTGGCTCATCATGCACTGATCACGTGGCTGATCACACATGTATCACGTGACTGATCATGCACTGATCCCGTGGCTGATCATGCACTGATCACGTGGCTGATCATGCACTGATCACGTGGATATCATGCACTGATCACGTGGCTGATCATACACTGATCACGTTCTGATCATGCACTGATCACGTGGCTGATCATACACTGATCACGAACTGATCATGCACTGATCACGTGGCTATCATGCACTGATCACGTGGCTGATCATGCACTGATCACGCTGATCACACACTGTCACGTGACTATCATGCACTGATCACGTGGACTCATGCACTGATCACGTGGCTGATCATACTGATCACGTGAACTCATGCACACATCACGTGGCTATCATGCACTGCTCACGTGGCTGATCATGCAATGATCACGAGCAACCATATACTGGTCACGTGACTGATCATGCACTGATCACGCAAATGATCATGCACTGTTCACGACTGATCATGCACTGATCACGTGACTGATCATGCACTGATCACGTGGCTATCATGCACTGATCACGTGGCTGATCATGCACGATCACGTAGCAACCATGTACTGTCACGTGACTGATCATGCACTGATCACGTAATTGATCCTGCACTGATCACGTGGCTCATCATGCACTGATCACGTGGCTGATCACACATCACGTGACTGATCATGCACTGATCCCGTGGCTCTCATGCACTGATCACGTGGCTGATCATGCACTGATCACGTGGATATCATGCACTGATCACGTGGCTGATCACACACGATCACATGACTGATCATGCACTGATCACGTGACTGATCATGCACTGATCACGTGGCTATCATGCACTGATCACGTGGCTGATCATGCACTGATCACGTAGCTACCATGTACTGGTCACGTGACTGATCATGCACTGATCACGTGGCTGATCATGCACTGATCACGTGGATCATGCACTGATCACGTGGCTGATCATGCACTGATCACGTGACTGATCATGCACTGATCTCGTGGCTGATCAGGCAATGATCACGCAGCTACCATGTACTGGTCACGTGACTGATCATGCACTGATCACGTAATTGATCATGCACTGATCACGTGGCTGATCATGCACTGATCACGTGGCTGATCATACACTGATCACATAACTGATCATGCACTGATCACGTGACTGATCATGCACTGATCACGTGGCTATCATGCACTGATCACTTGGCTGGACATACACTGATCACGTGCCTGGTCATGCACTGATCACGTGGCTGATCATGCACTGATCACGTGACTGATCATGCACTGATCTCGTGTCTGATCATGCACTGATCACGTGGCTATCATGCACTGCTCACGTGGCTGATCATACCATGATCACGCAGCTACCATGTACTGGTCACATGACTGATCATGCACTGATCACGTGACTGATCATGCAGTGATCACGTGGCTATCATGCACTACTCACGTGGCTGATCATGCAATGATCATGTAGCTACCATGTACAGGTCACGTGAATGATCATACTCCCATCAGGTGACTGATCATGCACTGATCACGTGGCTATCATGCACGGATCACGAGACTGATCATGCACTGTTCACGCCTATATCATGCACTGATCACATGACTGCCCATGCACTGATCACGTGGATGATCATACACTAATCTTGTGACAGATCATGCACTGATCACGTGGCTGATCATGCACTGATACCGTGACTGAGCATGGACTGATCACATGACTATCATGTAGTGATCACGTGACTTAATGGCACTGATCATGTGACTGATCATGCGCTGATCATGGTTGCTATCATACACTGATCATGTGCCTCTGGAGGCAATAAACAAAGAGCTGAGTAGGCACGAATCAAACAGTCAGCAGGCAATAATCATGGAACTCAGGTGTGAGGAATCATGCTGCTCAGCTGGCAATAATCAAGCAGCTGAGCAGGCAGGAATTACGCAGCACAGCTGGCAATTGTCAAGCAGATGACAGGCAGGAATCGTGCAGCTCAGCTGGCAATTGTCAAGCAGATGAGCAGACAGTAATCACGCAGCTCAGCAGGCCCAGATCACGTGACTGAGCATGCACTGTTCACGTGGCTGATCATACACTGATCACGTGATGATCATGCACTGATCACTTGGATATCATGCACTGATCACGTGGCTGATCATACACTGTTCACGTGTCTGACCATGCACTGATCACGTGGCTGATCATGCACTGCTCACGTAACTGATCATGCACTGATCACGTGGCTATCATGCACTGATCACGTGGCTGAACATGCACTGTTCACGTGGCTGATCACACACCTGTCACGTGACATATCATGCACTGATCACGTGGCACTCATGCACTGATCACGTGGCTGATCATACTCTGCTCACGTAACTCATGCACACATCACGTGGCTATCATGCACTGCTCACGTGGCTCGTCATGGAATGATCACGAGCAACCATATACTGGTAACGTGACTGATCATGCAAAGATCACGTAAATGATCATGCACTGTTCACGTGACTGATCATGTACTGATCACGTGACTGATCATGCACTGACCACGTGGCTATCATGCTCTGCTCACGTGGCTGATCATGCAACGATCACGTAGCAACCATGTACTGGTCACGTGACTGATCATGCACTGATCACGAATTGATCCTGCACTGATCACGTGGCTCATCATGCACTGATCACGTGGCTGATCACACATGTATCACGTGACTGATCATGCACTGATCCGTGGCTCTCATGCACTGATCACGTGGTTGTCATGCACTGATCACGTGGATATCATGCACTGATCACGTGGCTGATCACACACGCATCACGTGACTGATCATGCACTGATCACGCGGCTATCATGCACTGATCACGTGGCTATGGCGCACCGATCACGCGGCTGATCAGGCAATGATCACGTAGCTACCATGTACTGGTCACGTGACTGATCATGCACTGAGCACGAATTGATCATGCACTGATCATGTGGCTGATCATGCACTGATCACGTGGCTGATCATACACTGATCACATAACTGATCATGCACTGATCACGCGACTGATCATGCACTGATCACGCGGGTATCATGCACTGATCACTTGGCTGGACATACACTGATCACGCGGCTGGTCATGCACTGATCACGTGGCTGATCATGCACTGATCACGTGTCTGATCATGCACTGATCACGTGGCTATCATGCACTGCTCACGTGGTTGATCATGCCATGATCACGCAGCTACCATGTACTGGTCACATGACTGATCATGCACTGATCACGTGACTGATCATGCAGTGATCACGTGGCTATCATGAACTACTCACGTGGCTGATCATGCAATGATCATGTAGCTACCATGTACAGGTCACGTGAATGATCATACACCCATCAGGTGACTGATCATGCACTGATCACGTGGCTATCATGCACGGATCACGAGACTGATCATGCACTGTTCACGCCTATATCATGCACTGATCACATGACTGCCCGTGCACTGATCACGCGGATGATCATACACTAATCTTGTGACAGATCATGCACTGATCACGTGGCTGATCATGCACTGATACCGTGACTGAGCATGGACTGATCACATGACTATCATGTAGTGATCACGTGACTTAATGGCGCTGATCATGTGACTGATCATGCGCTGATCATGTTTGCTATCATACACTGATCATGTGCCTCTGGAGGCAATAAACAAAGAGCTGAGTAGGCACGAATCAAACAGTCAGCAGGCAATAATCATGGAACTCAGGTGTGAGGAATCATGCTGCTCAGCTGGCAATAATCAAGCAGCTGAGCAGGCAGGAATTACGCAGCACAGCTGGCAATTGTCAAGCAGATGACAGGCAGGAATCGTGCAGCTCAGCTGGCAATTGTCAAGCAGATGAGCAGACAGTAATCACGCAGCTCAGCAGGCCCAGATCACGTGACTGAGCATGCACTGTTCACGTGGCTGATCATACACTGATCACGTGATGATCATGCACTGATCACTTGGATATCATGCACTGATCACGTGGCTGATCATACACTGTTCACGTGTCTGACCATGCACTGATCACGTGGCTGATCATACACTGCTCACGTAACTGATCATGCACTGATCACGTGGCTATCATGCACTGATCACGTGGCTGAACATGCACTGTTCACGTGGCTGATCACACACCTGTCACGTGACATATCATGCACTGATCACGTGGCACTCATGCACTGATCACGTGGCTGATCATACTCTGCTCACGAACTCATGCACACATCACGTGGCTATCATGCACTGCTCACGTGGCTCGTCATGGAATGATCACGTAGCAACCATATACCGGTAACGTGACTGATCATGCAAAGATCACGAAATGATCATGCACTGTTCACGTGACTGATCATGTACTGATCACGTGACTGATCATGCACTGACCACGTGGCTATCATGCTCTGCTCACGTGGCTGATCATGCACGATCACGTAGCAACCATGTACTGGTCACGTGACTGATCATGCACCGATCACGTAATTGATCCTGCACTGATCACGTGGCTCATCATGCACTGATCACGTGGCTGATCACACATGTATCACGTGACTGATCATGCACTGATCCCGTGGCTCATGCACTGATCACGCGGCTGTCATGCACTGATCACGTGGCTATCATGCACTGATCACGACTGATCATGCACTGATCACGCTACATCATGCACTGATCACGCGACTGATCATGCACTGATCACGTGGCTGATCATGCACTGATCACGTGACTGATCATGCACTGATCACGTGGCTGATCATGCACTGATACGTGACTGATCATGCACTGATCACATGACTATCATGCACTGATCACGTGACTTAATGGCACTGATCATGTGACTGATCATGCGCTGATCATGTTTGCTATCATACACTGATCGCGTGCCTCTGGAGGCAATGAACAAAGAGCTGAGTAGGCAGGAATCAAACAGTCAGCAGGCAATAATCATGGAACTCAGGTGAGGAATCATGCTGCTCAGCTGGCAATAATCAAGCAGCTGAGCAGGCAGGAACTACGCAGCACAGCTGGCATTGTCAAGCAGATGACAGGCAGGAATCGTGCAGCTCAGCTGGCAATTGTCAAGCAGATGAGCAGACAGTAATCACGCAGCTCAGCAGGCCCAGATCACGTGACTGAGCATGCACTGTTCACGTGGCTGATCATGCACTGATCACGTGATGATCATGCACCGATCACGTGGCTATCATGCACTGATCACGTGACTGATCATGCACTGATCACGTGGCTGATCATGCACTGATCACGTGGCTGATCATACACTGATCACGTGACTGATCATGCACTGATCACGTGGCTATCATGCACTGATCACGTGGCTGATCATGCACTGATCACGTGGCTGATCATACACCTGTCACGTGACAGATCATGCACTGATCACGGGCACTCATGCACTGATCACGCGGCTGATCATACTTGATCACGTAATTCATGCACTGATCACGTGGCTATCATGCACTGCTCACGTGGCTCATGCAATGATCATGTAGCTACCATGTACTGGTAACGTGACTGATCATGCACTGATCACGTGGCTGATCATGCACTGATCACGTGGCTGATCATGCACTGATCACGTGACTGATCATGCACTGATCACGTGGCTATCATGCTCGGCTCACGTGGCTGATCATGCCATGATCACGCGAGCTACCATGTACTGGTCACGTGACTGATCATGCACTGATCACGAACTGATCATGCACTGATCACGTGGCTCATCATGCACTGATCACGTGGCTGATCACACATGATCACGTGGCTGACCATGCACTGATCCCGTGGCTCATCATGCACCGATCACGTGACTGATCATGCACTGATCACGTGGCTATCATGCACTGATCACAGACTGATCATGCACTGTTCACGTCTATATCATGCACTGATCACATGACTGCATCGTGCACTGATCACGGGATGATCATACACTAATCACGTGACAGATCATGCACTGATCACGTGGCTGATCATGCACTGATACCGTGACTGAGCATGGACTGATCACATGACTATCATGTAGTGATCACGTGACTTAATGGCGCTGATCATGTGACTGATCATGCGCTGATCATGTTTGCTATCATACACTGATCATGTGCCTCTGGAGGCACTAAACAAAGAGCTGAGTAGGCACGAATCAAACAGTCAGCAGGCAATAATCATGGAACTCAGGTGTGAGGAATCATGCTGCTCAGCTGGCAATAATCAAGCAGCTGAGCAGGCAGGAATCGCGCAGCTCAGCTGGCACAGATCACGTGACTGAGCATGCACTGTTCACGTGGCTGATCATACACTGATCACGTGATGATCATGCACTGATCACTTGGATATCATGCACTGATCACGTGGCTGATCATACACTGTTCACGCGTCTGACCATGCACTGATCACGTGGCTGATCATACACTGCTCACGTAACTGATCATGCACTGATCACGTGGCTATCATGCACTGATCACGTGGCTGAACATGCACTGTTCACGTGGCTGATCACACACCTGTCACGTGACATATCATGCACTGATCACGTGGCACTCATGCACTGATCACGTGGCTGATCATACTCTGCTCACGTAACTCATGCACACATCACGCGGCTATCATGCACTGCTCACGTGGCTCGCCATGGAATGATCACGTAGCAACCATATACTGGTAACGTGACTGATCATGCAAAGATCACGCAAATGATCATGCACTGTTCACGTGACTGATCATGTACTGATCACGTGACTGATCATGCACTGACCACGTGGCTATCATGCTCTGCTCACGTGGCTGATCATGCAACGATCACGAGCAACCATGTACTGGTCACGTGACTGATCATGCACTGATCACGGAATTGATCCTGCACTGATCACGTGGCTCATCATGCACTGATCACGTGGCTGATCACACATGTATCACGTGACTGATCATGCACTGATCCGTGGCTCTCATGCACTGATCACGTGGCTGTCATGCACTGATCACGGATATCATGCACTGATCACGTGGCTGATCACACACGTATCACATGACTGATCATGCACTGATCACGTGGCTATCATGCACTGATCACGTGGCTATCATGCACTGATCACGGCTGATCAGGCATGATCACGAGCTACCATGTACTGGTCACGTGACTGATCATGCACTGAGCACGTAATTGATCATGCACTGATCATGTGGCTGATCATGCACTGATCACGTGGCTGATCATACACTGATCACACAACTGATCATGCACTGATCACGTGACTGATCATGCACTGACCACGTGGCTATCATGCACTGATCACTTGGCTGAACATACACTGATCACGGCCTGGTCATGCACTGATCACGGGCTGATCATGCACTGATCACGTGACTGATCATGCACTGATCTCGTGTCTGATCATGCACTGATCACGTGGCTATCATGCACTGCTCACGTGGCTGATCATGCCATGATCACGCAGCTACAATGTACTGGTCACATGACTGATCATGCACTGATCACGTGACTGATCATGCAGTGATCACGTGGCTATCATGAACTACTCACGTGGCTGATCATGCAATGATCATGTAGCTACCATGTACAGGTCACGTGAATGATCATACACCCATCAGGTGACTGATCATGCACTGATCACGTGGCTATCATGCACTGATCACGAGACTGATCATGCACTGTTCACGCCTATATCATGCACTGATCACATGACTGCCCGCACTGATCACGTGGATGATCATACACTAATCTTGTGACAGATCATGCACTGATCACGTGGCTGATCATGCACTGATACCGTGACTGAGCATGGACTGATCACATGACTATCATGTAGTGATCACGTGACTTAATGGCGCTGATCATGTGACTGATCATGCGCTGATCATGTTTGCTATCATACACTGATCATGTGCCTCTGGAGGCAATAAACAAAGAGCTGAGTAGGCACGAATCAAACAGTCAGCAGGCAATAATCATGGAACTCAGGTGTGAGGAATCATGCTGCTCAGCTGGCAATAATCAAGCAGCTGAGCAGGCAGGAATTACGCAGCACAGCTGGCAATTGTCAAGCAGATGACAGGCAGGAATCGTGCAGCTCAGCTGGCAATTGTCAAGCAGATGAGCAGACAGTAATCACGCAGCTCAGCAGGCCCAGATCACGTGACTGAGCATGCACTGTTCACGTGGCTGATCATACACTGATCACGTGATGATCATGCACTGATCACTTGGATATCATGCACTGATCACGTGGCTGATCATACACTGTTCACGCGTCTGACCATGCACTGATCACGTGGCTGATCATACACTGCTCACGTAACTGATCATGCACTGATCACGTGGCTATCATGCACTGATCACGTGGCTGAACATGCACTGTTCACGTGGCTGATCACACACCTGTCACGCGACATATCATGCACTGATCACGTGGCACTCATGCACTGATCACGTGGCTGATCATACTCTGCTCACGAACTCATGCACACATCACGTGGCTATCATGCACTGCTCACGTGGCTCGTCATGGAATGATCACGTAGCAACCATATACTGGTAACGTGACTGATCATGCAAAGATCACGAAATGATCATGCACTGTTCACGTGACTGATCATGTACTGATCACGTGACTGATCATGCACTGACCACGTGGCTATCATGCTCTGCTCACGTGGCTGATCATGCAACGATCACGTAGCAACCATGTACTGGTCACGTGACTGATCATGCACTGATCACGTAATTGATCCTGCACTGATCACGTGGCTCATCATGCACTGATCACGTGGCTGATCACACATGTATCACGTGACTGATCATGCACTGATCCCGTGGCTCTCATGCACTGATCACGTGGCTGTCATGCACTGATCACGTGGATATCATGCACTGATCATGTGGCTGATCACACACGTATCACATGACTGATCATGCACTGATCACGTGGCTATCATGCACTGATCACGTGGCTATCATGCACTGATCACGCTGATCAGGCAATGATCACGTAGCTACCATGTACTGGTCACGTAACTGATCATGCACTGAGCACGAATTGATCATGCACTGATCATGTGGCTGATCATGCACTGATCACGTGGCTGATCATACACTGATCACATAACTGATCATGCACTGATCACGTGACTGATCATGCACTGATCACGTGGCTATCATGCACTGATCACTTGGCTGGACATACACTGATCACGCGCCTGGTCATGCACTGATCACGTGGCTGATCATGCACTGATCACGTGACTGATCATGCACTGATCTCGTTGATCATGCACTGATCACGTGACTGATCATGCACTGATCTCGTTGATCATGCACTGATCACGTGGCTATCATGCACTGCTCACGTGGCTGATCATGCCATGATCACGAGCTACCATGTACTGGTCACATGACTGATCATGCACTGATCACGTGACTGATCATGCAGTGATCACGTGGCTATCATGAACTACTCACGTGGCTGATCATGCAATGATCATGTAGCTACCATGTACAGGTCACGTGAATGATCATACACCCATCAGGTGACTGATCATGCACTGATCACGTGGCTATCATGCACTGATCACAGACTGATCATGCACTGTTCACGCCTATATCATGCACTGATCACATGACTGCCCGCACTGATCACGTGGATGATCATACACTAATCTTGTGACAGATCATGCACTGATCACGTGGCTGATCATGCACTGATACCGTGACTGAGCATGGACTGATCACATGACTATCATGTAGTGATCACGTGACTTAATGGCGCTGATCATGTGACTGATCATGCGCTGATCATGTTTGCTATCATACACTGATCATGTGCCTCTGGAGGCAATAAACAAAGAGCTGAGTAGGCACGAATCAAACAGTCAGCAGGCAATAATCATGGAACTCAGGTGTGAGGAATCATGCTGCTCAGCTGGCAATAATCAAGCAGCTGAGCAGGCAGGAATTACGCAGCACAGCTGGCAATTGTCAAGCAGATGACAGGCAGGAATCGTGCAGCTCAGCTGGCAATTGTCAAGCAGATGAGCAGACAGTAATCACGCAGCTCAGCAGGCCCAGATCACGTGACTGAGCATGCACTGTTCACGTGGCTGATCATACACTGATCACGTGACTGATCATGCACTGATCACGTGGCTGATCATGCACTGATCACGTGTCATCATGCACTGATCACGTGGCTGATCATACACTGCTCACGTAACTGATCATGCACTGATCACGTGGCTGATCATGCACTGATCACGGGCTGATCATGCACTGTTCACGTGGCTGATCATGCACTGATCACGTGACATATCATGCACTGATCACGTGGCTGATCATGCACTGATCACGTGGCTATCATGCACTGATCACGTGGCTGATCATGCACTGATCACGTGACTGATCATGCACTGATCACGTGGCTCATGAACTGATCACGTGGCTGATCATGCACTGATCACGTGGCTATCATGCACTGATCACGTGGCTGATCACACACGATCACATGACTGATCATGCACTGATCACGTGGCTATCATGCACTGATCACGTGGCTATCATGCACTGATCACGTGGCTGATCAGGCACGATCACGAGCTACCATGTACTGGTCACGTGACTGATCATGCACTGATCACGTAATTGATCATGCACTGATCACGTGGCTGATCATGCACTGATCACGTGGCTGATCATACACTGATCACATGACTGATCATGCACTGATCACGTGGCTGATCATGCACTGATCACGTGGCTATCATGCACTGATCACTTGGCTGACATGCACTGATCACGTGCTGATCATGCACTGATCACGTGACTGATCATGCACTGATCTGCGCGCGATCATGCACTGATCACGTGGCTATCATGCACTGCTCACGTGGCTGATCATGCCATGATCACGTAGCTACCATGTACTGGTCACGTGACTGATCATGCACTGATCACGTGACTGATCATGCACTGATCACGTGGCTATCATGCACTGATCACGTGGCTGATCATGCACTGATCATGTAGCTACCATGCACTGTCACGTGAATGATCATGCACCGATCACGTGACTGATCATGCACTGATCACGTGGCTATCATGCACTGATCACGTGGCTGGTCATGCACTGATCACGTCGATATCATGCACTGATCACATGACTGCCCTGCACTGATCACGTGGATGATCATACACTAATCACGTGACAGATCATGCACTGATCACGTGGCTGATCATGCACTGATACCGTGACTGAGCATGGACTGATCACATGACTATCATGTAGTGATCACGTGACTTAATGGCGCTGATCATGTGACTGATCATGCGCTGATCATGTTTGCTATCATACACTGATCATGTGCCTCTGGAGGCAATAAACAAAGAGCTGAGTAGGCACGAATCAAACAGTCAGCAGGCAATAATCATGGAACACAGGTGTGAGGAATCATGCTGCTCAGCTGGCAATAATCAAGCAGCTGAGCAGGCAGGAATTACGCAGCACAGCTGGCAATTGTCAAGCAGATGACAGGCAGGAATCGCAGCTCAGCTGGCAATTGTCAAGCAGATGAGCAGACAGTAATCACGCAGCTCAGCAGGCCCAGATCACGTGACTGAGCATGCACTGTTCACGGCTGATCATACACTGATCACGTGATGATCATGCACTGATCACTTGGATATCATGCACTGATCACGTGGCTGATCATACACTGTTCACGTGTCTGACCATGCACTGATCACGTGGCTGATCATACACTGCTCACGTAACTGATCATGCACTGATCACGTGGCTATCATGCACTGATCACGTGGCTGAACATGCACTGTTCACGTGGCTGATCACACACCTGTCACGTGACATATCATGCACTGATCATGGCACTCATGCACTGATCACGTGGCTGATCATACTCTGCTCACGTAACTCATGCACACATCACGTGGCTATCATGCACTGCTCACGTGGCTCGTCATGGAATGATCACGTAGCAACCATATACTGGTAACGTGACTGATCATGCAAAGATCACGAATGATCATGCACTGTTCACGTGACTGATCATGTACTGATCACGTGACTGATCATGCACTGACCACGTGGCTATCATGCTCTGCTCACGTGGCTGATCATGCAACGATCACGTGAGCAACCATGTACTGGTCACGGACTGATCATGCACTGATCACGTAATTGATCCTGCACTGATCACGTGGCTCATCATGCACTGATCACGTGGCTGATCACACATGTATCACGTGACTGATCATGCACTGATCACGTGGCTCTCATGCACTGATCACGTGGCTGTCATGCACTGATCACGTGGATATCATGCACTGATCACGTGGCTGATCACACACGGTTCACGTGACTGATCATGCACTGATCACGTGGCTGATCATGCACTGATCACGTGCTGATCATGCACTGATCACGTGGCTGATCATGCACTGATCACGTGGCTGATCATGCACTGGTCACGTGGCTGATCATGCACTGATCACGTGACATATCATGCACTGATCACGTGGATCATGCACTGATCACGGGCTGATCATACTCTGATCACGTAACTGATCATGCACTGATCACGTGGCTATCATGCACTGCTCACGTGGCTCATCATGCAATGATCACGAGCTACATATACTGATCACGTGACTGATCATGCACTGATCACGTGTGATCATGCACTGATCACGACTGATCATGCACTGATCACGTGACTGATCATGCACTGATCACGTGGCTATCATGCACTGCTCACGTGGCTGATCATGCAACGATCACGCAGCAACCATGCGTACTGGTCACGTGACTGATCATGCACTGATCACGTATTGATCATGCACTGATCACGTGGCTCATCATGCACTGATCACGTGGCTGATCACACATGTATCACGTGACTGATCATGCACTGATCACGTGGCTATCATGCACTGATCACGTGGCTGATCATGCACTGATCACGTGGCTATCATGCACTGATCACGTGGCTGATCATACACGATCACGTGACTGATCATGCACTGATCACGTGACTGATCATGCACTGATCACGTGGCTATCATGCACTATCACGTGGCTGATCATGCACTGATCACGTGGCTATCATGCACTGATCACGTGGCTGATCATGCACTGATCAGTGACTGATCATGCACTGATCACGTGGCTCATGCACTGATCACGGGCTGATCATGCACTGATCACGTGGCTATCATGCACTGCTCACGGCTGATCAGGCAATGATCACGTAGCTACCATGTACTGGTCACGGACTGATCATGCACTGATCACGTAATTGATCATGCACTGATCACGTGGCTGATCATGCACTGATCACGTGGCTGATCATACACTGATCACGTAACTGATCATGCACTGATCACGTGACTGATCATGCACTGATCACGGCTATCATGCACTGATCACTGGCTGGACATACACTGATCACGTGCCTGTCATGCACTGATCACGTGGCTGATCATGCACTGATCACGTGACTGATCATGCACTGATCTCGTGGTTGATCATGCACTGATCACGTGGCTATCATGCACTGCTCACGTGGCTGATCATGCCATGATCACGCAGCTACCATGTACTGGTCACATGACTGATCATGCACTGATCACGTGACTGATCATGCAGTGATCACGTGGCTATCATGCACTATCACGTGGCTGATCATGCAATGATCATGTAGCTACCATGTACAGGTCACGTGAATGATCATACACCCATCAGGTGACTGATCATGCACTGATCACGTGGCTATCATGCACTGATCACGAGACTGATCATGCACTGTTCACGTATATCATGCACTGATCACATGACTGCCCATGCACTGATCACGTGGATGATCATACACTAATCTTGTGACAGATCATGCACTGATCACGTGGCTGATCATGCACTGATACCGTGACTGAGCATGGACTGATCACATGACTATCATGTAGTGATCACGTGACTTAATGGCGCTGATCATGTGACTGATCATGCGCTGATCATGTTTGCTATCATACACTGATCATGTGCCTCTGGAGGCAATAAACAAAGAGCTGAGTAGGCACGAATCAAACAGTCAGCAGGCAATAATCATGGAACTCAGGTGTGAGGAATCATGCTGCTCAGCTGGCAATAATCAAGCAGCTGAGCAGGCAGGAATTACGCAGCACAGCTGGCAATTGTCAAGCAGATGACAGGCAGGAATCGTGCAGCTCAGCTGGCAATTGTCAAGCAGATGAGCAGACAGTAATCACGCAGCTCAGCAGGCCCAGATCACGTGACTGAGCATGCACTGTTCACGTGGCTGATCATACACTGATCACGTGATGATCATGCACTGATCACTTGGATATCATGCACTGATCACGTGGCTGATCATACACTGTTCACGTGTCTGACCATGCACTGATCACGTGGCTGATCATGCACTGCTCACGTAACTGATCATGCACTGATCACGTGGCTATCATGCACTGATCACGTGGCTGAACATGCACTGTTCACGTGGCTGATCACACACCTGTCACGTGACATATCATGCACTGATCACGTGGCACTCATGCACTGATCACGTGGCTGATCATACTCTGCTCACGTAACTCATGCACACACATCACGTGGCTATCATGCACTGCTCACGTGGCTCGTCATGGAATGATCACGTAGCAACCATATACTGGTAACGTGACTGATCATGCAAAGATCACGAATGATCATGCACTGTTCACGTGACTGATCATGTACTGATCACGCGACT
This sequence comes from Bos javanicus, assembly GCF_032452875.1. NCBI lineage: Eukaryota > Metazoa > Chordata > Mammalia > Artiodactyla > Bovidae > Bos > Bos javanicus. The sequence goes on along the minus strand of NW_026894712.1, from coordinate 11,841 downwards.
GATCATGCACTGACCACGTGGCTATCATGCTCTGCTCACGTGGCTGATCATGCAACGATCACGAGCAACCATGTACTGGTCACGTGACTGATCATGCACTGATCACGAATTGATCCTGCACTGATCACGTGGCTCATCATGCACTGATCACGTGGCTGATCACACATGTATCACGTGACTGATCATGCACTGATCCCGTGGCTCTCATGCACTGATCACGTGGCTGTCATGCACTGATCACGTGGATATCATGCACTGATCAATGGCTGATCACACACGATCACATGACTGATCATGCACTGATCACGGGTTGATCATGCACCGATCACGTGGCTATCATGCACTATCACGGTTTATCAGGCACTGCTCATGAGCTACATGTACTGGTCACGTAACTGATCATACACCAGCACGTGACTGATCATGCACGATCAGCTGATCATGCACTGATCACGGCATCATGCACTGATCACGTGGCTATCATGCACTGATCACGTGGCTGATCAGGCAATGATCACGCTACCATGTACTGGTCACGTAACTGATCATGCACTGAGCACGCAATTGATCATGCACTGATCATGGCTGATCATGCACTGATCACGTGGCTGATCATACACTGATCACATAACTGATCATGCACTGATCACGACTGATCATGCACTGATCACGTGGCTATCATGCACTGATCACTTGGCTGGACATACACTGATCACGTGCCTGGTCATGCACTGATCACGGGCTGATCATGCACTGATCACGTGACTGATCATGCACTGATCTCGTGTCTGATCATGCACTGATCACGTGGCTATCATGCACTGCTCACGTGGCTGATCATGCCATGATCACGCAGCTACCATGTACTGGTCACATGACTGATCATGCACTGATCACGTGACTGATCATGCAGTGATCACGTGGCTATCATGAACTACTCACGTGGCTGATCATGCAATGATCATGTAGCTACCATGTACAGGTCACGTGAATGATCATACACCCATCAGGTGACTGATCATGCACTGATCACGTGGCTATCATGCACTGATCACGAGACTGATCATGCACTGTTCACGCCTATATCATGCACTGATCACATGACTGCCCGTGCACTGATCACGTGGATGATCATACACTAATCTTGTGACAGATCATGCACTGATCACGTGGCTGATCATGCACTGATACCGTGACTGAGCATGGACTGATCACATGACTATCATGTAGTGATCACGTGACTTAATGGCGCTGATCATGTGACTGATCATGCGCTGATCATGTTTGCTATCATACACTGATCATGTGCCTCTGGAGGCAATAAACAAAGAGCTGAGTAGGCACGAATCAAACAGTCAGCAGGCAATAATCATGGAACTCAGGTGTGAGGAATCATGCTGCTCAGCTGGCAATAATCAAGCAGCTGAGCAGGCAGGAATTACGCAGCACAGCTGGCAATTGTCAAGCAGATGACAGGCAGGAATCGTGCAGCTCAGCTGGCAATTGTCAAGCAGATGAGCAGACAGTAATCACGCAGCTCAGCAGGCCCAGATCACGTGACTGAGCATGCACTGTTCACGTGGCTGATCATACACTGATCACGTGATGATCATGCACTGATCACTTGGATATCATGCACTGATCACGTGGCTGATCATACACTGTTCACGTGTCTGACCATGCACTGATCACGCTGATCATACACTGCTCACGTAACTGATCATGCACTGATCACGTGGCTATCATGCACTGATCACGTGGCTGAACATGCACTGTTCACGTGGCTGATCACACACCTGTCACGTGACATATCATGCACTGATCACGTGGCACTCATGCACTGATCACGTGGCTGATCATACTCTGCTCACGTAACTCATGCACACATCACGTGGCTATCATGCACTGCTCACGCGGCTCGCATGGAATGATCACGTAGCAACCATATACTGGTAACGTGACTGATCATGCAAAGATCACGTAAATGATCATGCACTGTTCACGGACTGATCATGTACTGATCACGTGACTGATCATGCACTGACCACGTGGCTATCATGCTCTGCTCACGTGGCTGATCATGCAACGATCACGTAGCAACCATGTACTGGTCACGTGACTGATCATGCACTGATCACGAATTGATCCTGCACTGATCACGTGGCTCATCATGCACTGATCACGTGGCTGATCACACATGTATCACGTGACTGATCATGCACTGATCCCGTGGCTCTCATGCACTGATCACGTGGCTGTCATGCAGTGATCACGTGGATATTATGCACTGATCACGTGGCTGATCACACACGTATCACATGACTGATCATGCACTGATCACGTGGCTATCATGCACTGATCACGGGCTATCATGCACTGATCACGTGGCTGATCAGGCAATGATCACGAGCTACCATGTACTGGTCACGCGACTGATCATGCACTGATCACGAATTGATCATGCACTGATCATGTGGCTGATCATGCACTGATCACGTGGCTGATCATACACTGATCACATAACTGATCATGCACTGATCACGTGACTGATCATGCACTGATCACGTGGCTATCATGACTGATCACTTGGCTGGACATACACTGATCACGTGGCTGATCATGCACTGATCACGGACTGATCATGCACTGATCTCGCGTCTGATCATGCACTGATCACGTGGCTATCATGCACTGCTCACGTGGCTGATCATGCCATGATCACGCAGCTACCATGTACTGGTCACATGACTGATCATGCACTGATCACGTGACTGATCATGCAGTGATCACGTGGCTATCATGAACTACTCACGTGGCTGATCATGCAATGATCATGTAGCTACCATGTACAGGTCACGTGAATGATCATACACCCATCAGGTGACTGATCATGCACTGATCACGTGGCTATCATGCACTGATCACGACTGACTGATCATGCACTGTTCACGCCTATATCATGCACTGATCACATGACTGCCCGCGCACTGATCACGTGGATGATCATACACTAATCTTGTGACAGATCATGCACTGATCACGTGGCTGATCATGCACTGATACCGTGACTGAGCATGGACTGATCACATGACTATCATGTAGTGATCACGTGACTTAATGGCGCTGATCATGTGACTGATCATGCGCTGATCATGTTTGCTATCATACACTGATCATGTGCCTCTGGAGGCAATAAACAAAGAGCTGAGTAGGCACGAATCAAACAGTCAGCAGGCAATAATCATGGAACTCAGGTGTGAGGAATCATGCTGCTCAGCTGGCAATAATCAAGCAGCTGAGCAGGCAGGAATTACGCAGCACAGCTGGCAATTGTCAAGCAGATGACAGGCAGGAATCGTGCAGCTCAGCTGGCAATTGTCAAGCAGATGAGCAGACAGTAATCACGCAGCTCAGCAGGCCCAGATCACGTGACTGAGCATGCACTGTTCACGTGGCTGATCATACACTGATCACGTGATGATCATGCACTGATCACTTGGATATCATGCACTGATCACGTGGCTGATCATACACTGTTCACGCGTCTGACCATGCACTGATCACGTGGCTGATCATACACTGCTCACGTAACTGATCATGCACTGATCACGGGCTATCATGCACTGATCACGTGGCTGAACATGCACTGTTCACGTGGCTGATCACACACCTGTCACGTGACATATCATGCACTGATCACGTGGCACTCATGCACTGATCACGGCTGATCATACTCTGCTCACGTAACTCATGCACACATCACGTGGCTATCATGCACTGCTCACGGCTCGTCATGGAATGATCACGAGCAACCATATACTGGTAACGCGGACTGATCATGCAAAGATCACGAATGATCATGCACTGTTCACGGATGATCATGTACTGATCACGTGACTGATCATGCACTGACCACGCGGTCATGCTCTGCTCACGTGGCTGATCATGCAACGATCAATGAGCAACCATGTACTGGTCACGTGACTGATCATGCACTGATCACGAATTGATCCTGCACTGATCACGTGGCTCATCATGCACTGATCACGTGGCTGATCACACATGTATCACGTGACTGATCATGCACTGATCCCGCGGCTCTCATGCACTGATCACGTGGCTGATCATGCACTGATCACGCATATCATGCACTGATCACGACTGATCATGCACTGTTCACGCCTATCCAGGCACTGATCACATGACTGCCCGTGTGCACTGATCACGTGGGATGATCATGCACTGATCACGTGACAGATCATGCACTGATCACGTGGCTGATCATGCACTGATACGTGACTGAGCATGGACTGATCACATGACTATCATGTAGTGATCACGTGACTTAATGGCGCTGATCATGTGACTGATCATGCGCTGATCATGTTTGCTATCATACACTGATCATGTGCCTGGAGGCAATAAACAAAGAGCTGAGTAGGCACGAATCAAACAGTCAGCAGGCAATAATCATGGAACTCAGGTGTGAGGAATCATGCTGCTCAGCTGGCAATAATCAAGCAGCTGAGCAGGCAGGAATCACGCAGCTCAGCTGGCACTGATCACGTGACTGAGCATGCACTGTTCACGTGGCTGATCATACACTGATCACGTGATGATCATGCACTGATCACGTGGCTATCATGCACTGATCACGTGGCTGATCATACACTGTTCACGTGTCTGACCATGCACTGATCACGCGCATCATACACTGCTCACGTAACTGATCATGCACTGATCACGTGGCTATCATGCACTGATCACGCGGCTGAACATGCACTGTTCACGTGGCTGATCACACACCTGTCACGTGACATATCATGCACTGATCACGTGGCACTCATGCACTGATCACGCTGATCATACTCTGCTCACGTAACTCATGCACACATCACGTGGCTATCATGCACTGCTCACGGGCTCGTCATGGAATGATCACGTAGCAACCATATACTGGTAACGGACTGATCATGCAAAGATCACGAATGATCATGCACTGTTCACGTGACTGATCATGTACTGATCACGGACTGATCATGCACTGACCACGTGGCTATCATGCTCTGCTCACGTGGCTGATCATGCAACGATCACGTAGCAACCATGTACTGGTCACGCGACTGATCATGCACTGATCACGAATTGATCCTGCACTGATCACGTGGCTCATCATGCACTGATCACGTGGCTGATCACACATGTATCACGTGACTGATCATGCACTGATCCCGTGGCTCTCATGCACTGATCACGTGGCTGTCATGCACTGATCACGTGATATCATGCACTGATCACGTGGCTGATCACACACGTATCACATGACTGATCATGCACTGATCACGTGGCTATCATGCACTGATCACGTGGCTATCATGCACTGATCACGTGGCTGATCAGGCAATGATCACGAGCTACCATGTACTGGTCACGAACTGATCATGCACTGAGCACGTAATTGATCATGCACTGATCATGTGGCTGATCATGCACTGATCACGTGGCTGATCATACACTGATCACGTAACTGATCATGCACTGATCACGTGACTGATCATGCACTGATCACGTGGCTATCATGCACTGATCACTTGGCTGGACATACACTGATCACGCGCCTGGTCATGCACTGATCACGTGGCTGATCATGCACTGATCACGTGACTGATCATGCACTGATCTCGTGTCTGATCATGCACTGATCACGTGGCTATCATGCACTGCTCACGTGGCTGATCATGCCATGATCACGCAGCTACCATGTACTGGTCACATGACTGATCATGCACTGATCACGTGACTGATCATGCAGTGATCACGTGGCTATCATGAACTACTCACGTGGCTGATCATGCAATGATCATGTAGCTACCATGTACAGGTCACGTGAATGATCATACACCCATCAGGTGACTGATCATGCACTGATCACGTGGCTATCATGCACTGATCACGAGACTGATCATGCACTGTTCACGCCTATATCATGCACTGATCACATGACTGCCCGCACTGATCACGTGGATGATCATACACTAATCTTGTGACAGATCATGCACTGATCACGTGGCTGATCATGCACTGATACCGTGACTGAGCATGGACTGATCACATGACTATCATGTAGTGATCACGTGACTTAATGGCGCTGATCATGTGACTGATCATGCGCTGATCATGTTTGCTATCATACACTGATCATGTGCCTCTGGAGGCAATAAACAAAGAGCTGAGTAGGCACGAATCAAACAGTCAGCAGGCAATAATCATGGAACACAGGTGTGAGGAATCATGCTGCTCAGCTGGCAATAATCAAGCAGCTGAGCAGGCAGGAATTACGCAGCACAGCTGGCAATTGTCAAGCAGATGACAGGCAGGAATCGCAGCTCAGCTGGCAATTGTCAAGCAGATGAGCAGACAGTAATCACGCAGCTCAGCAGGCCCAGATCACGTGACTGAGCATGCACTGTTCACGTGGCTGATCATACACTGATCACGTGATGATCATGCACTGATCACGGATATCATGCACTGATCACGTGGCTGATCATACACTGTTCACGTGCTGACCATGCACTGATCACGCGGCTGATCATACACTGCTCACGACTGATCATGCACTGATCACGGGCTATCATGCACTGATCACGTGGCTGAACATGCACTGTTCACGTGGCTGACACACCGATCACGTGACATATCATGCACTGATCACGTGGCTATCATGCACTGATCACGTGGCTGATCATACACTGCTCACGTAACTCATGCACACATGACACGTGGCTGATCATGCACTGCTCACGTGGCCACGGAACGATCACGTGGCTACCATGTACTGATCACGTGGACTGATCATGCACAACGCCGTGATCATGCACTGATCACGAACTGATCATGCACTGATCACGTGACTGATCATGCACTGATCACGTGGCTGATCATGCACTGATCACGTGGCTGATCATGCACCGATCACGTGGCTGATCATGCACTGATCACGTGACTGATCATGCACTGATCACGCGACTGATCATGCACTGATCACGCGGCTATCATGCACTGATCACGTGGCTGATCATGCACTGATCACGCAGCTATCATGCACTGATCACGTGACTGATCATGCACTGATCCCGTGCCTCATGCACTGATCACGTGGCTGTCATGCACTGATCACGCGGATATCATGCACTGATCACGTGGCTGATCACACACGATCACGTGACTGATCATGCACTGATCACGTGGCTATCATGCACTGATCACGTGGCTGATCATGCACTGATCACGTGGCTATCATGCACTGATCACGTGACTGACCATGCACTGATCACGTGACTGATCATGCACTGATCACGTGACTGATCATGCACTGATCACGTGGCTGATCATGCACTGATCACGTGGCTGATCATGCACTGATCACGTACTGATCATGCACTGATCACGTGACTGATCATGCACTGATCACGTGACTGATCATGCACTGATCACGTGGCTGATCATGCACTGATCACGTGACTGATCATGCACTGATCTCGTGTCTGATCATGCACTGATCACGTGGCTATCATGCACTGCTCACGTGGCTGATCATGCCATGATCACGCAGCTACCATGTACTGGTCACATGACTGATCATGCACTGATCACGTGACTGATCATGCAGTGATCACGTGGCTATCATGAACTACTCACGTGGCTGATCATGCAATGATCATGTAGCTACCATGTACAGGTCACGTGAATGATCATACACCCATCAGGTGACTGATCATGCACTGATCACGTGGCTATCATGCACTGATCACGAGACTGATCATGCACTGTTCACGCCTATATCATGCACTGATCACATGACTGCCCGTGCACTGATCACGGATGATCATACACTAATCTTGTGACAGATCATGCACTGATCACGTGGCTGATCATGCACTGATACCGTGACTGAGCATGGACTGATCACATGACTATCATGTAGTGATCACGTGACTTAATGGCGCTGATCATGTGACTGATCATGCGCTGATCATGTTTGCTATCATACACTGATCATGTGCCTCTGGAGGCAATAAACAAAGAGCTGAGTAGGCACGAATCAAACAGTCAGCAGGCAATAATCATGGAACTCAGGTGTGAGGAATCATGCTGCTCAGCTGGCACAATCAAGCAGCTGAGCAGGCAGGAATTACGCAGCACAGCTGGCAATTGTCAAGCAGATGACAGGCAGGAATCGTGCAGCTCAGCTGGCAATTGTCAAGCAGATGAGCAGACAGTAATCACGCAGCTCAGCAGGCCCAGATCACGTGACTGAGCATGCACTGTTCACGTGGCTGATCATACACTGATCACGTGATGATCATGCACTGATCACTTGGATATCATGCACTGATCACGTGGCTGATCATACACTGTTCACGCGTCTGACCATGCACTGATCACGTGGCTGATCATACACTGCTCACGCAACTGATCATGCACTGATCACGTGGCTATCATGCACTGATCACGTGGCTGAACATGCACTGTTCACGTGGCTGATCACACACCTGTCACGTGACATATCATGCACTGATCACGTGGCACTCATGCACTGATCACGTGGCTGATCATACTCTGCTCACGTAACTCATGCACACATCACGTGGCTATCATGCACTGCTCACGTGGCTCGTCATGGAATGATCACGAGCAACCATATACTGGTAACGTGACTGATCATGCAAAGATCACGCAAATGATCATGCACTGTTCACGTGACTGATCATGTACTGATCACGTGACTGATCATGCACTGACCACGTGGCTATCATGCCTGCTCACGTGGCTGATCATGCAACGATCACGTAGCAACCATGTACTGGTCACGTGACTGATCATGCACTGATCACGAATTGATCCTGCACTGATCACGTGGCTCATCATGCACTGATCACGTGGCTGATCACACATGTATCACGTGACTGATCATGCACTGATCCCGTGGCTCATGCACTGATCACGTGGCTGTCATGCACTGATCACGTGGATATCATGCACTGATCATGTGGCTGATCACACACGTATCACATGACTGATCATGCACTGATCACGTGGCTATCATGCACTGATCACGTGGCTATCATGCACTGATCACGTGGCTGATCAGGCAATGATCACGAGCTACCATGTACTGGTCACGAACTGATCATGCACTGAGCACGCAATTGATCATGCACTGATCACGTGGCTGATCATGCACTGATCACGTGGCTGATCATACACTGATCACATAATGATCATGCACTGATCACGTGACTGATCATGCACTGATCACGCTATCATGCACTGATCACGTGGCTGACATACACTGATCACGCGCTGGTCATGCACTGATCACGTGGCTGATCATGCACTGATCACGCGACTGATCATGCACTGATCTCGTTCTGATCATGCACTGATCACGTGGCTATCATGCACTGATCACGTGGCTGATCATGCACTGATCACGAGCTACCATGCACTGATCACGTGACTGATCATGCACTGATCACGTGGCTGATCATGCACTGATCACGTGGCTATCATGCACTGATCACGTGGCTGATCATGCACTGATCACGCGGATATCATGCACTGATCACGCGGCTGATCACACACGCATCACGGACTGATCATGCACTGATCACGGCTGATCATGCACTGATCACGTGGCTATCATGCACTGATCACGCGGCTGATCAGGCAATGATCACGTAGCTACCATGTACTGGTCACGTGACTGATCATGCACTGATCACGTAACTGATCATGCACTGATCATGGCTGATCATGCACTGATCACGTGGCTGATCATACACTGATCACGTAACTGATCATGCACTGATCACGTGACTGATCATGCACTGATCACGTGGCTATCATGCACTGATCACGTGGCTGGACACACTGATCACGTGGCTGATCATGCACTGATCACGTGACTGATCATGCACTGATCTCGTGTCTGATCATGCACTGATCACGTGGCTATCATGCACTGCTCACGTGGCTGATCATGCCATGATCACGCAGCTACCATGTACTGGTCACATGACTGATCATGCACTGATCACGTGACTGATCATGCAGTGATCACGTGGCTATCATGAACTACTCACGTGGCTGATCATGCAATGATCATGTAGCTACCATGTACAGGTCACGTGAATGATCATACACCCATCAGGTGACTGATCATGCACTGATCACGTGGCTATCATGCACGGATCACGAGACTGATCATGCACTGTTCACGCCTATATCATGCACTGATCACATGACTGCCCTGCACTGATCACGTGGATGATCATACACTAATCTTGTGACAGATCATGCACTGATCACGTGGCTGATCATGCACTGATACCGTGACTGAGCATGGACTGATCACATGACTATCATGTAGTGATCACGTGACTTAATGGCGCTGATCATGTGACTGATCATGCGCTGATCATGTTTGCTATCATACACTGATCATGTGCCTCTGGAGGCAATAAACAAAGAGCTGAGTAGGCACGAATCAAACAGTCAGCAGGCAATAATCATGGAACACAGGTGTGAGGAATCATGCTGCTCAGCTGGCAATAATCAAGCAGCTGAGCAGGCAGGAATTACGCAGCACAGCTGGCAATTGTCAAGCAGATGACAGGCAGGAATCGTGCAGCTCAGCTGGCAATTGTCAAGCAGATGAGCAGACAGTAATCACGCAGCTCAGCAGGCCCAGATCACGTGACTGAGCATGCACTGTTCACGTGGCTGATCATACACTGATCACGTGATGATCATGCACTGATCACTTGGATATCATGCACTGATCACGTGGCTGATCATACACCGTTCACGTGTCTGACCATGCACTGATCACGCGGCTGATCATACACTGCTCACGTAACTGATCATGCACTGATCACGTGGCTATCATGCACTGATCACGCGGCTGAACATGCACTGTTCACGTGGCTGATCACACACCTGTCACGCGACATATCATGCACTGATCACGTGGCACTCATGCACTGATCACGTGGCTGATCATACTCTGCTCACGTAACTCATGCACACATCACGTGGCTATCATGCACCGCTCACGCGGCTCGTCATGGAATGATCACGTAGCAACCATATACTGGTAACGCGACTGATCATGCAAAGATCACGTGAATGATCATGCACTGTTCACGCGACTGATCATGTACTGATCACGTGACTGATCATGCACTGACCACGTGGCTATCATGCTCTGCTCACGTGGCTGATCATGCAACGATCACGTGAAAGCAACCATGTACTGGTCACGTGACTGATCATGCACTGATCACGAATTGATCCTGCACTGATCACGGCTCATCATGCACTGATCACGTGGCTGATCACACTGTATCACGTGACTGATCATGCACTGATCCCCGGCTCATGCACTGATCACGTGGGCTGTCATGCACTGATCACGTGGATATCATGCACTGATCACGTGGCTGATCACTACACGTATCACATGACTGATCATGCACTGATCACGTGGCTATCATGCACTGATCACGGCTTATCAGGCAATGATCACGAGCTACCATGTACTGGTCACGTGACTGATCATGCACTGAGCACGTAATTGATCATGCACTGATCATGTGGCTGATCATGCACTGATCACGGGCTGATCATACACTGATCACATAACTGATCATGCACTGATCACGTGACTGATCATGCATGATCACGGGCTATCATGCACTGATCACTTGGCTGGACATACACTGATCACGCAGCCTGATCATGCACTGATCACGCGGCTGATCATGCACTGATCAC